>NC_134361.1:108714627-109014627 GCF_048569485.1 Anomaloglossus baeobatrachus
AGCGTTTCATGGCAAATAGCCAACAGGGTCGCAAGAAGCAAAATAGGCACAAAATAACTCCCTATGAATTGAGGAAAATCAAGCGTGAAGCTGCCAAGATGCCATTTGCCACCAGTTTGGCCATATTTCAGAGCTGCAACGTTACTGGAGTATCAAAAAGCACAAGGTATGCCGTACTCAGGGACATGGCCAAGGTAAGGAAGGCTGAAAACCACCACCTCTGACCAAGAAACAGAAGATAAAACGTCAAGACTGGGCCAAGAAATATCTTAAGACTGATTTAGCAAAGGTTTTATGGACTGATGAAATGAGAGTGACTCTTGATGGGCAGATGGATGGGCCAGAGGCTGGATCAGTAAAGGGCAGAGAGCTCCACTCAGACTCAGACGCCAGCAAGGTGGAGGTGGGGTACTGGTATGGGCTGGTATCATCAAAGATCAACTTGTAGGACCTTTCGTGTTGAGGATGGAGTGAAGCTCAACTCCCAGACCTACTGCCAGCTTCTGGAAGACAACTTCTTCACGCAGTGGTACAGGAAGAAGTCGGTATCGTTCAAGAAAAACATTATTTTCATGCGGGACAATGCTCCATCACATGCATCCAACTACTCCACAGCGTGGCTGGCCAGTAAAGGTCTAAAAGATGAAAAATAATGACATGGCCCCCTTGTTCACCTGATCTGAGCCCCATAGAGAACCTGTGGTCCCTCATAAAATGTGAGCTCTACAGGGAGGGAAAACAGTCCACCTCTGGGAGCAGTGTCTGGAGGCTGTGGTGGCTGCTGCACACAATGTTGAGCGTAAACAGATCAAGCAATGACAGAATCTATGGATGGTCGGCTGCTGAGTGTCATCATAAAGAAAGGGGGTGATATTGGGCACTCATTTTTGGGGGTTTTGTTTTTGCATGTCAGAAATGTTTATTTCTAAATTTTGTGCAGTTATATTGGTTTACCTGGTGACAATAAACAAGTGAGATGGGAATAGATTTGGTTTTTATTAAGTTGCCTAATAATTCTGCACAGTAATAGTTACCTGCACAAACAGATGTCCTCCTAAGATAGCCAAATCTAAAAAAAACCCACTCCAACTTCCAAAAATATTAAGCTTTGACATTCATGAGTCTTTTGGGTTGATTGAGAACTGTTGATCAATAATAAAAAAAATCCTCTAAAATACAAGTTGCCTAATAATCCTGCACACAGTGTACAGCACCAGAACCAAAAGCAATACCAAAATACATCACTAGCACCCAGTGGCGTAACTAGAGTTTGATGGGCCCCGATGCAAAGTTCAGATCTGGGCCCCCCTCCACATACACCGACACTTGGGGTACAGGATAATGACACTGACACTTGGCTCTTACCCTCAGCACCCAGATTTCCCATGATCTGAAATCCCTCTATCAGCACCCAGCTTTCTTATGTTCTGATATCCATCTTGTCCTCGGCACCCAGCTTCCCCATGCTTTGCTATACATCTTTCCCTCAGCACTCAGCTTTCCTATATCAGAGCATGAGAAAGCTGGGTGCTGAGAGATGTATAGCAGAGCATGGGAAAGCTGGGTGCTGAGGGAAAGAGCCTTTTTCCCCTCAGCACAAAACGTTCCCATCCCCTGATTGTATCTTTGTCCCCCCTCGTATATAGTTCTCCAAACACAATAATGGCCCCCACATAGCCTTCCATATAGTGTAAAGGGTCCCACATAACCCTTCATATATTAGAATGCAGCTCCATAGTTCTCCATGTATTATAATTCACCCCATAGTACATAATATATAATACTGCCCCACATAGTCCTCCATATATTATACTGCACCCCCATAGTTCTCCATATAGTATAATGCACCCCCATAATCCTCCATGTATAATATGCACCCAGCCCTCCATGTATAATAATGCAGCCAGCCTCCCCAGTCCCTTCAATTATTATAATTAATTTCTCATAGTTCTCCATATATTATACTACACCACATAGTCCTCCATATATAATATGCACCCAGCCCTCCATGTATAATAATGCAGCCAGCCTCCCCAGTCCTCCATGTATAATAATGCAGCCAGCCTCTCCAGGCCTCCATGTATAATAATGCAGCCAGCCTCTCCATGCCTCTATGTATAATAATGCAGCCAGCCTCCCCAGGCCTCCATGTATAATAATGCAGCCAGCCTCCCCAGGCCTCCATGTATAATAATGCAGCCAGCCTCCCTAGGCCACCAAGTATAATAATGCAGCCAGTCTCCCCAGGCCAACAAGTATAATAATGCAGCCAGCCTCCCCAGGCCTCCATGTATAATAATGCAGCCTGCCTCCATGTATAATATAGCAGCAAGCCTCCATGTATAATAATGCAGCCTCTCCAGGCCTCCATGTATAATAATGCAGCCTCTCCAGTCCTCCATGTATAATAATGCAGCCTCTCCAGGCCTCCATTTATAATAATGCAGCCTCTCCAGACCTCCATGTATAATAATGCAGCCTCCAAAGGCCTCCATGTATAATAATGCAGCCTCCCAAGGCCTCCATGTATAATAATGCAGCCTCCCCAGGCCTCCATGTATAATAATGCAGCCTCCCCAGGCCTGCATGTATAATAATGCAGCCTCCATGTAAAATAATGCAGCCTCCCCAAGCCTCTGACCACCGTGTACCCTCTCTCTTCACGTCTCCTCGTTCCCCCGCCGCTGCTCGTCCTCGCCGCTGCTCTGTCCTCGCCGCTGTTCGTTCCCCCGCCGCTGCTCGTCCTCCCCGCTGCTCTGTCCTCGCCGCTCTCCTCGTTCCCCCGCCGCCGCTCGTCCTCCCCGCTGCTCGTTCTCCCGGTGTTGCGGTTGGCGTCCTCCCGTCCTGCACTCTGTGCATTTAGCACAACAGTCGCACGGGAGTGACGTCACGGCGCAGGTACAGGGTTAGAATGATGATGCATAGCGCGGCAGCGCTATGCTTCATCATTACTGTGCGCGGTGCTGGGGGAGCCGCTGCAGCCGCTGACACCAGGCAGGGGGCTCCGGTTCTGCGGCTGACACCAGGCAGGGGGTCCCGATGCCGCGGCTGACACCAGGCAGGGGGGCCCGGTGTCGGCGGCGGCACCGGTTCAAATAGCAGCCGCGTGGTCTGCGGCAGAACAGCGCAGCTCCTCTCTCACTGACAGGAGCTGGCTGCTGATCTGCCTGGCGGGCGCCGGGCCCCTAACCTCCCGGGCCCGGTCATAATGACGACCGCGGTAGTTACGCCCCTGCTAGCACCCTCATCAGTAAACGAATATATCACCAGAACCACCAATACATGACTACAGTACCAAATTTACTACAACAATATATTGTAATGTCACATCCCCATATACATTTGTATCACATGAATTAACAACTCCCAGTATGTCCTTAACAATTGTAAGAAGATGCTGGGAGTTATCAGTATTTATGAAGCATTGAGTATCACAAACATACATTTACATCCAGGTACCTTGTAGGTGACATCTTCTCTGATCGGAGTCATCTTATTCTTTCTTCTCCATCTTGTCCAGACGTCATGATGACTTTTCACATCCACAGCTCCTCTCTGCAGACTTCCCGGGCCTTCTGCAGCACATCTCAACATTATGCCCTTATAAATAAATAGCAGAATGATTATAATGCTCCTAAATATAAATATATGACCTACGCTGTGCGCCTGAATAAATAATTGCCACTCACTGTGCTCCCTGCATAAAATGACCCACACAATGTCCCTCTTATGGTACATGGCCTCTTCTTTCAGTTCTGGGCCCCCTCGTCACACCGTCCTGTACATTGTGTCCCCACTATACTTCCAAATGTCTATACTGTGCCCCCTCCTCACACACCCCCTCCTGAGCTGTACCCTCACAATGTCCCCATGCTATCCCCTCTCTATACTGCCCTCACCCTCAGTATCAAAATCACTATAGTGCAACTCAATCTCACATTCCCCCTCCTCAGCATACTGTGTCCTCCATACTGTGCCCTCACACTGCCCACCATGCTGCCCCTTCTCTATACTGCCTACCTCCTTCACTATACAGTCACTATACCGCACCACAGTCTCACATTCCCCCTCCTCAGCATACTGTGCCCTCCATACTGTGCCCTCACACTGGCCACCATGCTGCCCCTTCTCTATACTGCCTACCTCCTTCACTATACAGTCACTATACCGCACCACAGTCTCACATTCCCCCTCCTCAGCATACTGTGCCCTCCATACTGTGCCCTCACACTGGCCACCATGCTGCCCCTCCTCTATACTGCCTACCTCCTTCACTATACAGTCACTATACTGTACCACCATCTCACATTCCCCCTCCTCAGCATACTGTGCCCTCCATACTGTGCCCTCACACTGCCCACCATGCTGCCCCTCCTCTATACTGCTTATCCCACCCCCCACTACCCACTCTCTATACTATGCCCCTCACACTTTTCTCCACCAATACTCTCAACTTACAATATTCTCCCACCATACTGCTGCCTCACTTTTTAATGGTGCCCCCCTGATTACTGTGCAGGGGCAAATATGATGCATGCCCCCCAAAGGTACGCTCCTGTACAGTGTACAGGAGAATACATGACTGGTACACAATATACTGTGATACAGACACCAGATGTTATACAATATACACATTATTATATACCATCTGATGTGTGTACATAGTATATCACACTACTCTGTACACTGGATGTGGTATATCATGTACACAGATATACAATGCCCTGCACTGATCACACCTGGATCTACAGGACAGGATGTAACATATTCTATATGTAATATGGGCCATATAGTGTAATGTGTGCTGCAGGCTCAGATGTGACCAGTGCAGGATCTGGGTAGTGATGTCTCTGCTGGAGCTCAGTGTGAGTTATTGCAGGGGAGGGATGAGGCCGATGACCCGGCACTGACAGCCCGACCTGATCTGCAGCAGAGCACACTCCTGCAATATCTCACACTGATAGCAGAGTGGCCGCTGACACTATGGAACCGGTCTGGTGTTATCAGCGGCGTCTGCTCCCTCCTCACTGCAGTCTCCTGCCTGGCCGGCACCATGATTAATGACCTCATACTTACGGGATCCACTGAGACCTCCGGTCCTCCCACAAGCTCCTCTACGGCAGGAAGAAGCAGCAGCAGGTGCGCGGTGACGTCATCCTGGCAGACGCAGCCCACACAGCGTGCAGTGGGCGTGTCTGCAGCACAGTGATGGCCGGGATTGAAATACCTTAAAGGTACAGTGCGGTCTTGAACCACTGCGGCATTAATAAAATGGCGGACACACAGATGGTGGTGGGGGCCCCCTCAGAGGCTCTTGTGGTGGGGGCCCCTGGGCTGAAGCCCCGTCTGCCCCGCCTATAATCCGACCCTGGGTAAGGGCATGCCTAATCAGGAGAACTACTGTAGAGGAAGCTCTGCTCACTGGTATATAGGTGCTCAGAGGTAATAATAGATAAAATTAGTGAGTAACCTCAGCACTCTAAATCTCCCAGACTAAGTCAGTAAGTCACAACGGATAGTAATGCAAAATCACTCTTTATTGGTCCGTATTAAGAAAATTTTTTTTTCATAAGCATATATGTTTTTGTCCAAAACAAGTTACAAATGACGTTTCGGCCTGAGCCTTCGTCAGATTGGACTTATCTGCATGTAATCATGAAAAATGACAATAATCAGTATCACATAAGAGTGAGAGAACAATAACATAAACTCGAACAATGTAGAGGTACAATTGGGATGCAGCAAAAAAATTGCAACACAGCAAGAAATGAAACACATGATACAAATGTCATAATACAGTACAAGGACAATATAGTAATGACAAATATGGGGTCAGAGTAGACTTAGACAGCTCTGGTACGAAAGAGATGTCAATCATAAAGTAACATGTGCAGTAGGTGTAGAGCTACACTATGCATGGCAGAGCTAATGGGTAGACCGACCATAGAAAAAGTAGAGAAAAAGTGGAGAAAAAGTGGAGAATAAGTGGAACATAAGAGGAGAAAAAGTGGAGAAAAAGTGGAGAAAAAAGTGGAGAAAAAGTGGAGAAAAAGTGGAGAAAAAGTGGAGATTAAGAGGAGAAAAAGTGGAGAAAAAAGTGGAGAAAAAGTGGAGAAAAAGTGGAGCATAAGTGGAGAAAAAGTGGAGACAAAGTGGAGAAAAAGTGGAGACAAAGTGGAGAAAAAGTGGAGAAAAAGTGGAGAAAAAGTGGAGCATAAGAGGAGAAAAAGTGGAGAAAAAGTGGAGAAAAAGTGGAGCATAAGAGGAGAAAAAGTGGAGAAAAAGTGGAGAAAAAGTGGAGCATAAGAGGAGAAAAAGTGGAGATTAAGAGGAGAAAAAGTGGAGCATAAGAGGAGAAAAAGTGGAGAAAAAGTGGAGAAAAAGTGGAGAAAAAGTGGAGCATAAGAGGAGAAAAAGTGGAGATTAAGAGGAGAAAAAGTGGAGAAAAAGTGGAGAAAAAGTGGAGAAAAAGTGGAGCATAAGAGGAGAAAAAGTGGAGAAAAAGTGGAGAAAAAGTGGAGAAAAAGTGGAGATTAAGAGGAGAAAAAGTGGAGCATAAGAGGAGAAAAAGTGGAGAAAAAAGTGGAGAAAAAGTGGAGAAAGTGGAGAAAAAAATGGAGAAAAAGTGGAGAAAAAGTGGAGAAAAAGTGGAGAATAAGAGGAGAAAAAGTGGAGAAAAAGTGGAGAAAAAGTGGAGAATAAGAGGAGAAAAAGTGGAGAATAAGTGGAGAAAAAAATGGAGAAAAAGTGGAGAAAAAGTGGAGAAAAAGTGGAGCATAAGAGGAGAAAAAGTGGAGAAAAAGTGGAGAAAAAGTGGAGAAAAAGTGGAGCATAAGAGGAGAAAAAGTGGAGAAAAAAGTGGAGAAAAAGTGGAGAAAAAGTGGAGCATAAGAGGAGAAAAAGTGGAGAAAAAGTGGAGCATAAGAGGAGAAAAAGTGGAGAAAAAGTGGAGAAAAAGTGGAGAAAAAGTGGAGCATAAGAGGAGAAAAAGTGGAGAAAAAGTGGAGAAAAAAGTGGAGAAAAAGTGGAGAAAAAGTGGAGAAAAAGTGGAGATTAAGAGGAGAAAAAGTGGAGAAAAAGTGGAGAAAAAGTGGAGCATAAGAGGAGAAAAAGTGGAGAAAAAAGTGGAGAAAACGTGGAGAAAACGTGGAGAAAAAGTGGAGAAAAAGTGGAGAAAAAGTGGAGCATAAGAGGAGAAAAAGTGGAGAAAAAAGTGGAGAAAAAGTGGAGAAAAAGTGGAGAAAAAGTGGAGAAAAAGTGGAGCATAAGAGGAGAAAAAGTGGAGAAAAAAGTGGAGAAAACGTGGAGAAAAAGTGGAGAAAAAGTGGAGAAAAAGTGGAGCATAAGAGGAGAAAAAGTGGAGATTAAGAGGAGAAAAAGTGGAGAAAAAGTGGAGAAAAAGTGGAGAAAAAGTGGAGAAAAAGTGGAGCATAAGAGGAGAAAAAGTGGAGAAAAAGTGGAGATTAAGAGGAGAAAAAGTGGAGCATAAGAGGAGAAAAAGTGGAGAAAAAAGTGGAGAAAAAGTGGAGAAAGTGGAGAAAAAAATGGAGAAAAAGTGGAGAAAAAGTGGAGAAAAAGTGGAGAATAAGAGGAGAAAAAGTGGAGAAAAAGTGGAGAATAAGAGGAGAAAAAGTGGAGAATAAGTGGAGAAAAAAATGGAGAAAAAGTGGAGAAAAAGTGGAGAAAAAGTGGAGAAAAAGTGGAGCATAAGAGGAGAAAAAGTGGAGAAAAAGTGGAGAAAAAGTGGAGAAAAAGTGGAGCATAAGAGGAGAAAAAGTGGAGAAAAAAGTGGAGCATAAGAGGAGAAAAAAGTGGAGCATAAGAGGAGAAAAAGTGGAGAAAAAGTGGAGAAAAAGTGGAGCATAAGAGGAGAAAAAGTGGAGAAAAAGTGGAGAAAAAGTGGAGCATAAGAGGAGAAAAAGTGGAGAAAAAGTGGAGAAAAAAGTGGAGAAAAAGTGGAGAAAAAGTGGAGAAAAAGTGGAGAAAAAGTGGAGATTAAGAGGAGAAAAAGTGGAGAAAAAGTGGAGAAAAAGTGGAGCATAAGAGGAGAAAAAGTGGAGAAAAAAGTGGAGAAAACGTGGAGAAAACGTGGAGAAAAAGTGGAGAAAAAGTGGAGAAAAAGTGGAGCATAAGAGGAGAAAAAGTGGAGAAAAAAGTGGAGAAAAAAGTGGAGAAAAAGTGGAGAAAAAGTGGAGCATAAGAGGAGAAAAAGTGGAGGAAAAAGTGGAGAAAAAGTGGAGCATAAGAGGAGAAAAAGTGGAGAAAAAGTGGAGAAAAAGTGGAGCATAAGAGGAGAAAAAGTGGAGAAAAAGTGGAGATTAAGAGGAGAAAAAGTGGAGCATAAGAGGAGAAAAAGTGGAGAAAAAAGTGGAGAAAAAGTGGAAAAAGTGGAGAAAAAAATGGAGAAAAAGTGGAGAAAAAGTGGAGAAAAAGTGGAGAATAAGAGGAGAAAAAGTGGAGAAAAAGTGGAGAAAAAGTGGAGAATAAGAGGAGAAAAAGTGGAGAATAAGTGGAGAAAAAAATGGAGAAAAAGTGGAGAGAAAGTGGAGAAAAAAATGGAGAAAAAGTGGAACACCCTTTGGTACCTTTCATGTGGCACTAAGGGGTGCTTAGCTTTGTATTTAGCCAAAAAAATGAAAAAAAAAATGACATAGGGTTCCCCCTAGTTTTGTAGCCAGCTAGGGTAAAGCAGACGGCTGCAGCCTGCAGACCACAGCTGGCAACCTCACCTTGGCTGGTAATCCAAAACTGAGGGCACCCCACGCTGTTATTTTAAATTAAATAAATAATTAAAAAAAAAAACACGTAGGGGTCCCCCAAAATTGGATCACCAGCCAAGGTAAAGCAGACAGCTGGGGCCTGATATTCTCAGACTAGGGAGGTCCATGGTTATTGGAATCTCCCCAGCCTAAAAATAGCAGGCCGCAGCCGCCCCAGAAGTGGCGCATCCATTAGATGCGCCAATCCTGGTGCTTCGCCCCAGCTCATCCCGCGCCCTGGTGCGGTGGCAAACGGGGTAATATTTGGGGTTAATACCAGATGTGTAATGTCACCTGGCATCAAGCCCTGGGGTTGGTGAGGTCAGGCGTCTATCAGATACCCGACATCACCAACCCAGTCAGTAATAAAAAAAAAATACACGACAAACACATTTTTATTTGAAAAAACACTCCCCAAAACATTCCCTCTTTAACCAATTTATTAGATTGAAAAACAAATCCAGGTCTGGTGTAATCCAAGGGGTTGCCATGACGATGCACACTGTCCCAGTCAATGAAGAGCAGGATGTTCCCCATTGGCTGGGAGAGCAGTGCAGTGACCTGAGCTAACATCAATGGGTCAGCCCAGGTCACTGCAGGGGGGTGACAAGTGCTGCTGTCAGTGAGGTACATTACCTGCGCTGATCTCCAGCACACTGACAGCCCCTGTCACTGAGGTCAATGACCGGCGCCTTCACATCAAGTATCGCGAGAGGTCCGTGACGTCACCGCCAGTGTCAGTCTCGGGTCGGAAGCGATAGGTGATGTGACAAGCGGCGGCCATGGAGGACAGTGACAGCGCTGAGGTCGGGATGGCGGGACTTCATCACCGCAGGTAAGCCGAGCGAGCGAGCGAGCGGGCGGGCGGGCGGGGGGGGGGGGGGTGGGTGTGTGTGTGTGTGTGTGTTTGTGTATGTGTATGTATGTGTACATGCCGCGGGCAGGAGGGGGTGGAGCGAGCTGAGCGGGAAAGTTTGGGCTTCCTGCACGTAACTAAGATAAACATCGGGTTACTAACCAAAGCGCTTTGCTTGGATACCCGATGTTTATCTTGGTTACCAGCTTGTGGCAGGCTGCCAGCGATGGCTCCTGCTCACTGTAGCTGTAAAAAGCCCTGCTTTTTGCTGCTAGAACCGTTCTCGAACGTATCTAGAACTATCGAGCTTTTAGCAAAAAGCTCGAGTTCTAGTTCGATCTCGAACAGCCCAAAAATCACTCGAGCCTAGAACTGGAGAACCACGAACCACGAACCGCGCTCAACTCTAGTGGACGGCCTGAGTGGAATAGGGTCGCCCACTTGGGGGTTGGTTAAGGGGGGGTCAGGAGTGTCAGGAGGAGTTCAGTGTAGTGTTGGAGGAGAGAGAGAGAGAGGAGGTCAGGAGCCGGGCTCCTTGGTTACTAGGTAGCAGATGTTGGTCTGGGCCTGGTAGGAGCTGGACCCTGGTCACAGGAGATCGTGACAGGGGGCACGGACTGTCGAGGAGGACAGCTGGTGGCCTTGTGCTATCACCGGGCAGGGGCCAGGGCACGACGGGGTACGTGGACCCTAGGTTAGGGAGTAGCTTCAGGCGTCCTGACAATTTACCCAATGAGGACGGAGCCTTCAAGATCCGTTCTCCACCCGCTCCAAAATTGGGGTACTAGCGCAAAGAGAGGGATAGCACTTTCCACTACACGGTCCAGAAAATCCAAAGCGTGAACCCTGAGAGCAAGCTCACCCAGTTAGCCACACTGGGGAGCGGGACCCGATTAGTTTCAGACTAAAGGGACCAACTAGAAGACAAGGTGCCACGGAGAAAGGTCACAGGCTAACAGGCAACACCAACAGAAACGGGACCCAGGCGTGCTTCCCCCTCAACGGCAGTGGTGTCCAGAACTGTGGTTTCCTACAGTTGTCGGTGTCAGCGTAAATTGGACTGAGTACGCAATTGACCCTTACCTCCTGTCACAAACCACCGGGGGGGTCACTCAGAAATCCCCCGCGCTGGCTACCAGTACGTCACAATCGGGGGGTAACAAGTGGGGGTCACCCCTCCTTTATACCTCCCGACCGACAGACAGAGCACGTGACGCGCTCTCTAGCGCCCCTCTTATAGTCAGGCCAATTATGGAATTGCCCGACCATAAGCAAGGAGGCCGCTATACTACTTATGCCGATTATTGAAGGGTCCCCGGTGAGAGTAAGGTATATATTCCCCCGACCTCCGCGGGCGGAATATATAAAACCTCCCCGAATCTCACTGGCCTCCCCACAATAATCCTTGGCACAAACTCGCTGCCACCAACCGCTTCACGGTAACTATTAGCCGAACACACGGACGTGGGATTCAAGATCGAGATAACAGAACAGCCCAAGATTAATTATATAATTTAATCAGCCTAAAGCACACTAGAAACTACAATATATACAATAGGGAATCTACAGAATATACATATGTCAGAGTACAGTTACAGTCAAAGCATGGGTTACAAACAGGCATACACAGTTCCAGCAGTTACCTTGTTGCGTCTGGCCACAGGGGGGCGCTGTACCCAGGTTTCTAGGATCCTTCCCACAGATGTTTCCTACACGTGCCCCCAGCGAAAAGAACCCTGGAAAATGGCCGAAGTAGGGTTATCAACCTGGGCAAATCCAGGTCCCCTCCTACCTTAGTGACCTCAGAGGGAGCACTGCTCCACCCCTGGCTTGAGTTATGGACAATCCACAACATGGAATATGGGCCATAACTTTGCCTGGGAGCGTCGTAGGCGGACGCCAATGCTCTCATTGTGACAGTTATGAATTTAGCTACAGAACGAGGGGACTCATGACCTGCCTGCCAGTTCCCCATTGGCTGATATCACGCCTGGGGCATTTCCCAATGTCCTGCTCCCATAAAAAGGGTGTGCCGGCATCGTCCGCATGCGGAGACACCATTTTTATGGTTGCCGTATTTATCGGAAATATGGCTTGCGAGATATGAACCATTTTTTACTGGAGTCGTTCTGTCTGCTAGTTCCATAGCCTTGCTAATGAGATACAACTCTTGTTACAGGGTGACGGCAGGGAGTCATCCTGTGTCCATTGTTCCCACACCACCTCATCTCCATATCACAGGAGATGGCCATGGGATTTGTTGCTAAACCAGTTGTGTGAAGGAAAGGGGGGGTGACACCAGGAGAGGGCTTCCTGACATACTTGAATATCATGATTTATCGTCATATCTCCGGATTTACCTCACACCTCCCCCCTTTTGAGGGCGCTAGGGGGCAGCACACTCCGGTGTTCCCCCGTGCGCCCGTCCGCGACCTCTCCTTGTCGGGACAGCCCGTCTGCGTTACCGTGGTCACGGCCCCTTTTGTGGCGAATGGTGAAGTTGTATTGCTGGAGCGCAAGGCTCCATCGCAACAATCGCCCATTCGTCCCAGAGACGGTGTGCAACCAGCTGAGGGGATTGTGGTCCGTCTCCACGATGAAGTGGCGCCCGTATAGATAGGGTTGCAGACGCTGCAGGGCCCACACTATGGCCAGGCACTCCTTCTCCATTGTGGAATAGGCCACTTCCCTCGGTAACAGCTTCCGGCTCAGGTACAAGACTGGGTGCTCTTGGCTCGCAGAGTCCACCTGGCTGAGCACCGCACCGAGGCCGAAGTCACTGGCGTCGGTCTGTACTACAAACGGCCGCGTGAAGTCGGCTGCCTGTAGCACGGGCGGGCTGGACAGGGCGTCCTTTAGGGCCCGGAAGGCTGTCTCGCAGTCCATTGTCCAATCGACTGCAGAGGGCAGCTTCTTCTTGGTGAGGTCCGTCAAGGGCTTTGCCAGGCTACTATAGCATGGAACAAACCTCCTATAGTACCCAGCGGTCCCCAAGAAGGACATCACCTGCTTCTTGGTCCTGGGGGTGGGCCAGGATGCGATGGCCTCCACTTTCTCAGGCTCGGGCTTCAGTGTTCTCCCGCCTACCCGGTGACCGAGGTACTGGACCTCGCTCATGGCCAGCTGACACTTTCCCGGCTTGATGGTCAAACCTGCCCGGTGGATCCGCCTGAGCACCTGTGCTAGATGCTCTAGGTGGTCCTCCCAGGTGGGACTGAAGACGGCAATGTCATCTAGGTACGCGGCCGCGTACCCTTCAAGTCCCTTGAGCAGGGTGTTGACCATCCGCTGGAAAGTGGCAGGGGCATTCCTCATCCCGAATGGCATCACCGTGGACTCGTATAGTCCAAATGGGGTAATAAAGGCAGAGCGTTCCCTGGCCTTGCGAGTCAGGGGGATCTGCCAATATCCCCGGCTCAGATCCATGATGGTCAGGTACTGAGCCCCGGCCAACTGATCGAGCAGGTCATCGATGCGTGGCATTGGGTACGCATCGGCGACCGTGACAGCATTGAGCCCCCTGTAGTCCACGCAGAACCGAGTGGTTCGGTCCTTCTTAGGGACGAGGACTACAGGCGAGGCCCAAGCGCTGTTGGATGCCTGGATCACCCCCAGCTTCAGCATCTCGTCAATCTCCTGGCGCATGTGTTGCTGCACCTCCAGGGAGACCCGATATGCTGAACGCCGGATCGGGGGATGATCCCCAGTGTCCACGTGATGGACAGCCAAGTCAGTCCTTCCGGGCTGGTTGGTAAACAACCCCCGGAAGGGGTGTAGGGTGGCCCACAGCTGGGACCGTTGGTCCTCCAAGAGCTGGTGGCCAACCTCCACATCCTCAATGGATCCGCCTGCCCTAACCTGGGCTAGCATATCCAAGAGGGTTTCCGCTTCTCCCTCCTCGGGCAGGTTGCACACGGGGAGCGCACATGCCTCCCGCTCATGATGTGCCTTCATCATGTTCACATGGAAGGGCTTCCGCCTTCCACGGGCAGGGTCCAGGGTGACCAGGTACGTTACAGGGTTGAGCTGCTGGTACACGAGGTATGGGCCTTCCCAGGCTGCCTGAAGCTTGTCCTGTGGTACGGGGACCAGTACCCACACCTTTTGACCCACTTGGTAGGTCCTCTCACAAGCGTTCTGGTCGTACCAACGCTTCTGATCGGCCTGGGCTTGAGCCATATTGTCGTGTACCAGTTGCGTCAAGGCCTGCATTTTGTCCCGGAAGCGCATGACATACTCGATAACCGACACTCCAGGGGTGGCCAAATCCCCTTCCCAAGCCTCTTTCACCAGAGCCAGGGGGCCCCGCACACGTCGCCCGTACAGGAGCTCAAACGGTGAGAATCCTGTTGAGGCCTGTGGAACCTCCCGGTAAGCAAATAACAGGCGTGGGAGATACCGCTCCCAGTCACGCCCATGGGAGTCGACCAACATCTTAAGCATCTGCTTTAAGGTGCCATTGAACCGCTCGCACAGGCCATTAGTCTGTGGATGGTACGGGCTGGCCACCAGATGTCGCACCTGGACTTGCTTACAGAGGGCCTCCATCAGCTGGGACATGAATTGGGTCCCCCGGTCAGTGAGCATTTCCTGGGGAAAACCCACTCGGGAGAAAATCTCCAGCAATGCGGTGGCCACCTTGTCAGCCCGAATGGACGACAAGGCCACTGCTTCTGGGTACCGGGTGGCATAGTCCACTACCGTCAGTAGGAAGCGTTTCCCGGAGCTGCTGGGGATGGCCAGCGGGCCGACCAGATCCACAGCCACCCTCCTGAAAGGCTCATCGATGATTGGCAGAGATACTAGTGGGGCTTTGGGGCGTGGCCCCGCCTTCCCCACTCTCTGACAGGTTTCACACGAACGGCAGTAGGCAGCCACATCGGCCCCCATTTTTGGCCAGTAGAAATGCTGGTTTAACCTGGCCTTGGTCTTAGCGATCCCTAGGTGTCCGGCCATCGGAATCTCATGTGCGATCCGCAACAACTCCGTCCGGAACGGATAGGGTACCACCAACTGTCGGTCCCTGGGCCACGCCTCCGGTGAACCCTGCTGGACCGTGGCCCGGTACAGCCGTCCTTGGTCCCAGACCACTCGCTCCGGGTCCGAGTCCGAGGGAGGCTGTGCCGCCTGCTCCTTAAGAGCTTTCAGGCTGTCGTCAGCTTCTAACGCTGCCTGAAACCCCTGACTAGATGTGGCCAGAATCGACGAGACTGTCACATCTTCAGTCAGTACCCCGGGACCTGTGTCCTGGCCTCCACCTGACTCGGCTGCCACTTGGTCAGAAGGGGAAGAGCTATCGGACCTCCGGGAGGCCCCTTGGCTTCCAGCACTCCCACTGCGGGTGACAGCGGCCACAGCCGCTGCGACCGTGGGTCGTGCCTGCTCCTCCTCCGTTCCTGACCAAGTCGCCGGTTCAGGCAGACCTACCTGGCTTCCTGACACCCCGGTTGTGGGGGAACCATGCACCGAGATCTTACCTGGGAGCACTTCCGCTCCTGGACCGGCCCCAATCTCACCTGCCTGTTCCCCTCCTGCAGCAACAGAACCCCGCTGTGAAATCTCTGGGGACCCCACATTTGCTGTGGTAGCCCCCACCCCACACACTGGTCCTCCCCCTGCAGCACCCTGCTCTCTGCTTATCCCTGCAGAGGGCAACAGATCCCAGCTCACAGGCTGGTTACTTGTAGAGGCATTGTCACACCTTTCTCTGACCCCCTCCCCTCCTGTCACAGCTGCAGCTGCGTGTGTGTCTATGGTGTCTGTGCAAGCAGAAATATCAGAGTTCACTCCCTCCTCCCTTACATCATTCATAGATAACACATTAACATTGTCAGGAGTCATGTCAGTACTGGCTGAAGGTTCAGCCCTTGGGGGGGGCCCAAACTGGGAGGTTATCTGCCCCAAATCTGTCCCAAGTAGCACGTTTGCAGGGATCCGATCAGTTACCCCCACCTCCCTCACCCCCCGCCCTGCGCCCCAGTCCACATAAATGTCAGCAACAGGCAGCGCCGGGTCAGTGCCTCCAATCCCGGAGACAGCGAGGGTTTTTCCAGGGATCAAGTCTTGGGGGGACACCATCTCAGGCCGCACCAGAGTCACCTCCGAGGCGCTGTCTCGCAGTCCTATGGTCACAGACCGGCCGACGGTGACAGGTTGGAAGCTGTCCAGGGACCTACCACCACCCCCACCCACACAATACACCTTGGGCGGCCCTTGGGACGGGGACGGAGCCGGGGCCTTGGGACGCTGAGGGCACATGGCCTTGAAGTGTCCAGGTAGGTTGCACTGGTGGCACCGTCTTGGTTCCGCCACGGGCCTGGAGAGGGGAGTTGAGGGGGACACCCCCTGCAGTCTAGGGGCAGGTGGGGCAGTCGCCGAATTCATCTTACCCCCTCTCCAGGTGCTGCTGGTGGCCGCTCTCCTGGCCTCAGGGGCCCGGTTGTTGGTGTAGTCATCGGCAAGGGCAGCTGTAGCCGTGGACCCCTTTGGCTTCTGGTCTCGGATGAACTGGCGGAGATCCTCAGGGCAGTTCCACAAGAGTTGCTCCGTGATGAACAAGTCCAGGATCTCCGGTCCGGTGGAAAGCTGCAGGCCTTGGGTCCAGTGGTCGGCAGCTCGGGCAAGTGCCCGCCGGTGGTCAGCCCAGGAGTCCTTTGGTCCCTTCTGTAGGCTCCGGAACTTCTTGCGGTAGGACTCTGGAGTGAGGTTGTACTGTTGGATCAGGGCCCGCTTGATGGTGTCGTAGCCCTGATCTGCCTCAGCAGGCAAGTCCCCAAGGATATCCAGGGCCTTACCCCTTAAACGGGGGGTCAGGTATTTGGCCCACTGGTCCTTGTCCAGATGGTGCTGCAAGCAAGTCCGTTCAAAAGCAGTCAAGAAAGAGTCCAAGTCTCCATCCTTCTCCAGCACTGGGAAGTCCTCAACACGGACCTTTGGAAGTTTGGTGTCTCGAAGGTCACATGTGGCTGATGAGGGCCGGAGCTGAGCTAGCTGCAGCTGGTAGTCACGGTCTGCCTGTCGCTCTCGCTCTTCACGCGCTGCCTGCCGCTCTCGCTCCGCAGCCTCACGCTCTGCGTGCCGCTCCGCAGCCTCAGCGTCACGCGCTGCCTGCCGCTCTGCCAGGAGTTCCTTGTAGCCCTTCTGGTCTCCAGCCTGGAGAAGGGCCATAGCCATTTGAAGAAGGCTATCCGAGCCTCCCAGGCTCGGTGGAATGGCACGTGGTGATCTGCGGCACGCTGCAGAGCTAGGCGATTCACTGTCCCTTTCAGAGCGGAGGGCTGGCATCTGGCTCGTTGAGGAACCTTGGGTGAGCTCCTCCTCATCTTGTCCAGCAGTGCCAGGTTGCGCAATGTCCTCGGCAGAACGGTTTTCTGGCGTCGAGCTCCTGGAGGACTCGTGGGCAACCTCCTCATTGCTGTCCACAGCACCGTCCTCCCTCTCTTCGGCTCCTGCCTTAGCATTGGCCAGTTGCATAGCTCTGCTCCTGGTGCCATCAGCCATTCTTGCAGACTTTTGGTCACTGACACAGAACTGACACCTGATGCCTCCACACACCTTACAGTATCTGCACTCTGACACTCTAGTGTTGAGCTAGTCTGAAGACCCCAGCAGCCACAGCTGCTGCAGGCAGTCTTTAGTGTCTGGGAGTATGGGTCTCACACTCACACACACTATTATCTCGATCCCACCGCTATGCCACCAATATGTCACAAACCACCGGGGGGGTCACTCAGAAATCCCCCGCGCTGGCTACCAGTACGTCACAATCGGGGGGTAACAAGTGGGGGTCACCCCTCCTTTATACCTCCCGACCGACAGACAGAGCACGTGACGCGCTCTCTAGCGCCCCTCTTATAGTCAGGCCAATTATGGAATTGCCCGACCATAAGCAAGGAGGCCGCTATACTACTTATGCCGATTATTGAAGGGTCCCCGGTGAGAGTAAGGTATATATTCCCCCGACCTCCGCGGGCGGAATATATAAAACCTCCCCGAATCTCACTGGCCTCCCCACAATAATCCTTGGCACAAACTCGCTGCCACCAACCGCTTCACGGTAACTATTAGCCGAACACACGGACGTGGGATTCAAGATCGAGATAACAGAACAGCCCAAGATTAATTATATAATTTAATCAGCCTAAAGCACACTAGAAACTACAATATATACAATAGGGAATCTACAGAATATACATATGTCAGAGTACAGTTACAGTCAAAGCATGGGTTACAAACAGGCATACACAGTTCCAGCAGTTACCTTGTTGCGTCTGGCCACAGGGGGGCGCTGTACCCAGGTTTCTAGGATCCTTCCCACAGATGTTTCCTACACGTGCCCCCAGCGAAAAGAACCCTGGAAAATGGCCGAAGTAGGGTTATCAACCTGGGCAAATCCAGGTCCCCTCCTACCTTAGTGACCTCAGAGGGAGCACTGCTCCACCCCTGGCTTGAGTTATGGACAATCCACAACATGGAATATGGGCCATAACTTTGCCTGGGAGCGTCGTAGGCGGACGCCAATGCTCTCATTGTGACAGTTATGAATTTAGCTACAGAACGAGGGGACTCATGACCTGCCTGCCAGTTCCCCATTGGCTGATATCACGCCTGGGGCATTTCCCAATGTCCTGCTCCCATAAAAAGGGTGTGCCGGCATCGTCCGCATGCGGAGACACCATTTTTATGGTTGCCGTATTTATCGGAAATATGGCTTGCGAGATATGAACCATTTTTTACTGGAGTCGTTCTGTCTGCTAGTTCCATAGCCTTGCTAATGAGATACAACTCTTGTTACAGGGTGACGGCAGGGAGTCATCCTGTGTCCATTGTTCCCACACCACCTCATCTCCATATCACAGGAGATGGCCATGGGATTTGTTGCTAAACCAGTTGTGTGAAGGAAAGGGGGGGTGACACCAGGAGAGGGCTTCCTGACATACTTGAATATCATGATTTATCGTCATATCTCCGGATTTACCTCACACCTCCCCAACGGCATGTCCCAGTCACCATCACCGAGTCCCGGGGCATCCCCCCTACCCGTGGAGGGGTTAAACACCTGGCTGCCCACACCATCGCCACCGGGTACTCCCACTCGCAGCGGTGGTACTTCACCTTACTACACACCACGGGTGGCGTCACAAACTTTCAACACCATCCCCTGTACATAATCCCCTCCTTAGTTTGAGGAGCCGCACGACCCCCCCTGGGTCCGGAGCCCTCTCGAGCCACCGTGGATCCGGATCCGAGTAGCCCAGCTGCTGACGCGGGGGCGACACATGTGCCCTCAGCCTTCATCCATGCCTGTACACAGGTTGTTTCCAGAGCTGAAGAGCTTTTGGAAGAAAACAACCTTTTTTTTTTTTCAAATCCTGAATAACCCCCTTCAAGGAGAATCTGTCGTCAGGTTTTTGCAATTTAATCTGAGAGCAGCATAATATAGGGTCAGAGATCCTGATTCCTGCAATGTGTCACTTACTGGGCTGCTTAGTGTAATTTTGATAAAAAATAGTTTATCAGCAGGAGATTATCACTAAAGGACCAGTAAACCTGCTGCCGTATAGTCCATCATATTCATGAGTTCTATATAACCCCACTCCCACCACTGATTGGCTGCTTTCTGTCTAGGCAGAGTGTACATAGAAAGCTGCCAATCAGTGGTGTGGGCAGGGTTATACAGAGTTCAGCTTTAGAGAACTGCTAGATCTGCAGCAGATTAACAGGGATTTTATAAAAACTACAATGAGCAGCCTAGTAAGTGACACATTGCTGGAAGCAGGGTTTCTGCAACCTACATCAGTGCAGAAAAGGTAGCAAAAAACCTGGTTATATTCCCTTTATGACCATTCTGCTTTTTTATTGTGTCATTTTATTATTTTTTACTTTCTAGTTTGGCGGCCAGGATATAAATCTTTCTTCTGTTCTAGGAGTATCACTATTCCCACAGCCGAGATCAAAGGACTCGTTCAGTCTGTGAGTAAAGGTCAGCGAAAGACCTTGTTTGTAAAATATGTAACAAGTGGATTATTTGCAGAGGTTCCAGTTAAATGTCACTCACATTTCAAGGTGACATTTTTTCAAGAAAAGCGTTATTCATTATGGCTACAGGAGCAATTTTGTACAGTGAGTCACAGCCAACTGTATACACAGCACTGACATTTACAGGACCTAGCCCAAGTTTGGAGACCCCAAGTAAGAACTTTGCAATAACATAACGTGCAAATACCACAAATGATAAGCAAATCAATGCTGGGTTCTGTTTCTTTACAGAGAAGTTTCCCTCAGAGAGCGAGCAGTAGGACATGGAAAAAATGAGAGTGGCCCTTTAAGGACATGGCTTACATGCTTTATTAAAGGGATCCTGCATGAGCACTTTATATCTCAAACTAATGGCATGTACAGTCAGGGCCAGAAATATTTGGACAGTGACACAAGTTTTGTTATTTTAGCTGTTTAGAAAAACATGTTCAGAAATACAATTATATATATATAATATGGGCTGAAAGTGCACACTCCCAGCTGCAATATGAGAGTTTTCACATCCAAATCGGAGAAAGGGTTTAGGAATCATAGCTCTGTAATGCGTAGCCTCCTCTTTTTCAAGGGACCAAAAGTAATTGGACAAGGGACTCTAAGGGCTGCAATTAACTCTGAAGGCATCTCCCTCGTTAACCTGTAATCAATGAAGTAGTTAAAAGGTCTGGGGTTGATTACAGGTGTGTGGTTTTGCATTTGGAAGCTGTTGCTGTGACCAGACAACATGCGGTCTAAGGAACTCTCAATTGAGGTGAAGCAGAACATCCTGAGGCTGAAAAAAAAGAAAAAATCCATCAGAGGGATAGCAGACATGCTTGGAGTAGCAAAATCAACAGTCGGGTACATTCTGAGAAAAAAAGGAATTGACTGGTGAGCTTGGGAACTCAAAAAGGCCTGGGCGTCCACGGATGACAACAGTGGTGGATGATCGCCGCATACTTTCTTTGGTGAAGAAGAACCCATTCACAACATCAACTGAAGTCCAGAACACTCTCAGTGAAGTAGGTGTATCTGTCTCTAAGTCAACAGTAAAGAGAAGACTCCATGAAAGTAAATACAAAGGGTTCACATCTAGATGCAAACCATTCATCAATTCCAAAAATAGACAGGCCAGAGTTAAATTTGCTGAAAAACACCTCATGAAGCCAGCTCAGTTCTGGAAAAGTATTCTATGGACAGATGAGACAAAGATCAACCTGTACCAGAATGATGGGAAGAAAAAAGTTTGGAGAAGAAAGGGAACGGCACATGATCCAAGGCACACCACATCCTCTGTAAAACATGGTGGAGGCAACGTGATGGCATGGGCATGCATGGCTTTCAATGGCACTGGGTCACTTGTGTTTATTGATGACATAACAGCAGACAAGAGTAGCCGGATGAATTCTGAAGTGTACCGGGATATACTTTCAGCCCAGATTCAGCCAAATGCCGCAAAGTTGATTGGACGGCGCTTCATAGTACAGATGGACAATGACCCCAAGCATACAGCCAAAGCTACCCAGGAGTTCATGAGTGCAAAAAAGTGGACCATTCTGCAATGGCCAAGTCAATCACCAGATCTTAACCCAATTGAGCATGCATTTCACTTGCTCAAATCCAGACTTAAGACGGAAAGACCCACAAACAAGCAAGACCTGAAGGCTGCGGCTGTAAAGGCCTGGCAAAGCATTAAGAAGGAGGAAACCCAGCGTTTGGTGATGTCCATGGGTTCCAGACTTAAGGCAGTAATTGCCCCCAAAGGATTCGCAACAAAATATTGAAAATAAAAATATTTTGTTTGGGTTTGGTTTATTTGTCCAATTACTTTTGACCTCCTAAAATGTGGAGTGTTTGTAAAGAAATGTGTACAATTCCTACAATTTCTATCAGATATTTTTGTTCAAACCTTCAAATTAAACGTTACAATCTGCACTTGAATTCTGTTGTAGAGGTTTCATTTCAAATCCAATGTGGTGGCATGCAGAGCCCAACTCGCGAAAATTGTGTCACTGTCCAAATATTTCTGGACCTAACTGTATGTACAGGAGCATCCATACCTTGATTTTAGAATTCAGCTTTGGCATTTCTCAGCAATCCAGCACTGAAATGTAATGCAAATTGCCACAAGTGCTCCCGGGTGAGACATTGCACTTGCAGCTCTCCCCTGCCTCCTCCTGTGTCAGACTGACAGGTCTGAATGGATTTTGAGAAGCGGATATGCTGCACTGCTGGCATCTCATCAGAGAGAGAAGTCAAAAACACAATACTAAAGCAGATAATGCCATTTTAATTTCTATGGGTCTTAACCCCTTCATGAACTTTGTGTGAATATTTATGTCATATGTCGTGTCTCTTGCTTTGATGCGGGCTCGCATGCCGAGCCTGCATCTTTCCCTGCACATGGTGGCTGATCTGATCAGCTGACGTGCAGTTAACAGCCATGTGGTAGGGAGGAAAATCAGAGATTTGCCTGCGGCTGTTAACCAGTTAAATCCCACTGTTAGCAGGATTTAACACGCACTGGCGGGGGGAGGGGGGGTACAGCTGCAACATTGCAATAAAATACAATAAGAAGCGATCAAAACATCGATCTACCCAAAAATAGTAGTGAAAATTCAGGGCACAAAGATTGCCACTAGGCTCTATTGGCCCTCTAGTTGCCATTGGATCGGTCCTGGTGTAGGTCCAGTGCTCCTGGTCGATCATGTGCAGTGCATTCTCTCCCAGCTGGCATCCTGCACCCATAGCTCGGCCTCCACCTCTGAAGGTGGCTTTACACGCTACGATATTGCTAGCAATTTCTAGCAATATCGAGCGTGTAAGCACCCGCCCCCGTCGCCCATGTGATATTGTGTGATCGCTGCCGCTGCGAACATTATCGCTACGGCAGCATCACACGCACTTACCTGGTCGTCGTCGTCGCTGTGTCCGCCGAACAATCCCTCCCTCAAGGGGGAGGGACGTTCGGCGTCACTGCGACATCACCGCGACGTCACTAAGCGGCCGGCCAATCAAAGTGGAGGGGCGGAGATGAGCGGGACGTAGCATCCCGCCCACCTTCTTCCTTCCGCATTGTGGCCGGCGGCAGGTAAGGAGACGTTCCTCGCTCCTGCGGTGTCACACATAGCGATGTGTGCTGCCGCATGAGCCATGAACAACATGGATAAACAACCCTTACCGATTTTTGAGTTTGGGACGACCTCTCCATGGTGAACGATTTTCACCATTTTTGAGGTGGCTTAAGGCCGCTGTTAAGTGTCACACACTGCGATATCGTTAATGACGCCGGATGTGCGTCACTAACAACGTGACCCCGACGACAAAACATTAACGATATTGTAGCGTGTAAAGCCCCCTTGAGAGTGTGTTCTACCTGTAAAATTCACACTATATTTCTGTCTGCTCCTGTACAGTACTCTGCCAGCCTGATTTTATCTTCTGCGATTTACATCAGCATAGCTGCCTGTGTATTTTTACATTACTGCTCTGTTAACTGGTTTACAGCACAGCTGAATTGTTCTGCACTCAGCTAAGCTGACTTTGATGCTTGCAGTAGACAGCTCAGTACTGTGAAACTGCAAATGTCTCTCTGTTCATGCATAGGGCAGAAGATAATCTTTTGTAATATGCATCAACAGAGCACTATTTGCAGTTTCATATCCTGATCTGCCAGCAGCAGGCAACAAACACAACTCAACTCTGCACTGTCTCCTACAAGAACAGTGCATAGGAATTGAGGTCTGAGAGAAGCCAGCTAACAATTATGTAAAACCACACAGGCAGTTATACTGATGTAGATGCCAGAAGATACAATCCTTAGAACAGCAAAATCAGTGGAAACGTCAGCTGAATACTAAATGTGAGTTTAATTGGTTTATCACCACCAGAATCACTTATAAGTCATACAAAGCCACACCAAACAAATACACATGTAGAGCTTCAAACAGAATACAGTTTGTGTTCTTTTATTATATCAATGATATTCACATTTAACAAATATAATTAGAAATCAATTGTCAAACCTGGATCGATGGGACTCCCGGCAAGTGACGCAACACAATGGAACAGCAGGGAAATAATAAAATGGAAAGCCCTGGTGCTAGGGAGAGGTTCACCTCTTAACACTCACCTGAGTCTGATCCCTGAACTCCCTCACATCCGTAGACGGGTCCTTCCCCTGTCTGCGGTTACTTGCCTAAGCCCTTGCTGGCCCGAAACTCACCCTGACTAGGAAGGTAAGACAAACAGGTAGGGAAAGACACATCAAAAAGCACTCCACAGCTTCTTCAGCAGGAACTTCTCAGCTGCAATAGAAGCAAAACCTCAGCTTCTCCAAAGACCGGCTCCTTCAAAGTGGACAGCATAGATATGAGTTATAACTAGCATAGGGAGGAGTAAGGACTGGATACTTACAGCAGAAGTAGCTGCAGCTGAGGTTACAACTACCTGTTAGATCACAGCAGGATAGAAAGGAACCTGAACCTATTCAGCACCAGATTGAATTAAATATGCTCCAACTCAGGACAAAAGGCGAAAAGGCACTAAAAGAATCTACGATCAACTATACGCTGTGACCCTCTGATCCCAGATCCCCCCGAGATCACATCAGACCGCGCCACACTCATGACATCTATATAGAGAACACTCCACAGATAAGTCTTGGAATACATTCCCATCTCAATTGCTGAAAATGGATAATAGATGGAACACTTATAATCTTTGTTAGATAGCTTTTTCCATTCATTGGTAAATCCAAAATGGTATTAAGTCAGCTGCGTGATACGGAGCGAGCTAAGGAGACATCGTAAAGGCAGACTGGCATATAGACACACCTGCGACCTTTCAGGGCAGACCCCTTTTTAAAGCAACTCAGCAATAGTGCATTATTATGTTATGGGGGCAAATTATTCTATAAGGGGGTATAATTACTTTATGAGATGGTACTTTATTGATGGGTTCAGCTGACATTGGTCTAATGTGAATGGAGGCCTTTAGATAATGCAAGTGATATCGTGTGGCATGCGTCAGGTATTAAGGCTGTAATAAATTAGTAGTGTTGCCTGATTAGATTACAAAGACAATGCAGGGGATACCATATGATTAGGATACTGAGGCAGTGCAACGGATGTAGTGTGGCATAGTGAGAACAGTGAGACAGTAGATGAGGTATTTAGTACCATGTAACAGATTAGATTTTGTCATGGTGAGGTTATAAGTTATTACAGTACAGTAATCCAACCACTCACAGGTGACATTCTTTCATTTTTCATGTGTCTTTTTTACTATCTGCTTTACTAGCAGCAAAGCCTTCTGTCCAAGTGCCTACAATGTACCATTCCATTAATCTCCGAGGTAAGCGACCACGTCAACCATTATCTATATAATAACAGGCTGGAAAATGGAATGAACAAAATAAACAGACACCAAAGCCTTTTTAAGATGGACGTCATTTATTGGTAATTTCTTAAAGAGAATCAGTCAGCAGGATTTAGCACTATAAAGTAAAGCCATGGCCATAATGGTGCTGTGATGCTAATTAAACTGATACCTGTGGTGAAGGAATCCAACCTGTGGTTGTTGAATAACCTTCCTCTAAGGTTGTTTTCTGATGATGTCTTCTGTGCATTCGTGTGCATCGGGGCAGGAGTTGGGGGTAGGGTCTTATGCTTCTCCACCCCTTCGCTGTTTCTTATACAGGTCACTGATTACTCAGTGAGCTGCCTGCTTTTTGAAATTCCACTCTGCCGCCATCATTCGGGTGAACGGTGCATGTGCAGATCAAGATCTCAGCTAAATGAGTCCTTCACTAAGGGGTGCTTCACACACAGCGAGATCGCTGCTGAGATCGCTGCTGAGTCACGGTTTTTGTGACGCAGCAGTGACCTCATTAGCGATCTCGCTGTGTGTGACACTGAGCAGCGATCTGGCCCCTGATGTGAGATCGCTGCTCGTTACACACAGCCCTGGTTCATTTTTTTATTGTTGCTCTCCCGCTGATAAGCACACATCACTGTGTGTGACAGCGAGAGAGCAACAATCCTGAATGTGCAGGGAGCAGGAGCCGGCGTCTGACAGCCTGCGGTAAGCTGTAACCAAGGTAAACATCGGGTAACCAAGGTGGTTACCCGATATTTACCTTCGTTACCAGCCTCCGCCGCTCTCACGCTGCCAGCGCCGGCTCCCAGCTCTCTGCACATGTGGCTGCAGTACACATCTGGTAATTAACCCGATGTGTACTGTAGCTAGGAGTGCAGGGAGCCAGCGCTAAGCAGTGTGCGTGGCTCTCTGCATATGTAGCTGCAGTACACATCGGGTAATTAACCCGATGTGTACTGTAGCTAGGAGAGCAGGGAGCCAGCGCTCAGTGTGCGCGGCTCCCTGCTCTCTGCACATGTTGCAGCACAGCGACGCGTGTCGTTATGATCGCTGCTTCGGCTGCTGTGTTTGACAGCTAAGCAGCGATCATAACAGCGACTTACAAGGTCGCTGTTACGTCACAGAAAATGGTGACGTAACAGCGACGCCGTTGTCGCTGTCGCTTAGTGTGAACCCAGCTTAAGCCAAAATCTCAATCTGCCTCCGGCAACATTTTAATGAAGACCGTCTGTGGAATCACACTGTGCATGCGCCATCCACCCCAATGACAGCGGTGGCATGCAAAACAATAATGCTAGAGACACTACCCAAGTGTGTCCTATATTGTGCACAGCACAATAAAAGTACAATCTTTTGTGCCTCACACAATAGTAGTGATCTTCTTAGTACCCCACAATAGTAACTGTGCTCCTCTTGGTGCCCCACATTGTAATAATGACCACCAT
This sequence comes from Anomaloglossus baeobatrachus, assembly GCF_048569485.1. Taxonomy (NCBI): domain Eukaryota; kingdom Metazoa; phylum Chordata; class Amphibia; order Anura; family Aromobatidae; genus Anomaloglossus; species Anomaloglossus baeobatrachus. Next base: position 108,741,081 of record NC_134361.1, read on the forward strand.
TGCTTCTCTTAAAAATTAATAATGATACCTTAGACAGTAAAACTGCTCCATTGTACACCCTAAAAACAAATAATTCCCACTGTGCCCTCTTTTAAAGAAATAATCTTCTGAGTACCCTCTTAAACAGGAATAACGCCTCCTTAAGTAATATTGCCTCTTAAGGCCCCTTTACACACTGAGACTTTCAGCGATCCCACCAGCGATCCCAACCTGGCCGGGATCGCTACAAAGTCTCTGGTGAGCTGTCAAACAGGCCGACCTGGCCAACGACGCAACAGCGATCCGGACCTACAGAACGACCTAGCTAGTCATTGGGGACGTTGTAAAGCAGCTTTTTGAAAGGGAAGTTGCTAACAAAGTCGCTGTAAAGTCCCCTTTACACAATGAGACTTTCTAGCGATCATGCTGCACAGCGGGAAACAAAGGACCAAAGAATGGTCCTGAACGATTTGTAGAGATCAGCAACTTCACAGCAGGGTCCAGGTCGCTGATGTGTTTCACACACTGCAATGTCGCTGGGGAGGTCGCTATTACGTCACAAAACCGGTGACGTTACAGCGATGTCGTTTGCGATGTTGCAGTGTGTAAAGGTGGCTTAAGTGTCTGCAAAAAGTTATAATGCCTCCTATGTGTCCTCTCAACAAAGAATAAAGTCCCAAGTGCCCGATTAGGTTACATTGCCCCCAATTTAGTCATAGATGGCAAAAAGTAATAAGGCATTGAGTGTTCAATTAACAATCAATGTTTTGAGTCCAGGCCAAAAAGTAATAATGCCCCAAATTCCCTAAAAGTAATTGTACCCCAAATGGCTGTTTTAAAGGATTAAATGATTGAGGGAAATAAAAAAATAAAACTCATCTAACCCTTTATCCCAGGGGTGGGGAACCTCCGGCCCGTGGGCCGCATGCGGCCCGCCATGACCTTTTCTGTGGCCCGCAGGCAGATTTCCGGGGGCGGCAGTGCTACGGCCGCTGCCGCGGTATTACTGGTTGCCGGCCCTTTAAATCTCCACATGCGCTGCTTGCGCACACCAATGAGCGCTCTCGGAGGCAGGTGCCAGCGTGCTCAGGACTTACTTTGTGGGCGGGTATCGCTCTCCGATTCTGTCCCACATCACCTTTACCGCCTCCAGCATTATGCCGCCCACTCTCCAGCAATTGTGTGCCGCTCGCTGCACGGCGCTGTGTGCCGCCCGCTCCCCGCCCCTTCTCCGGTGCAGGATGCCCCCTCCACTGCTGTGTGCAGTTCCAAGTGCTGTGTGCAGCCTCCAGTCTCCTCCTAGTGATGTCTGTGCCCCCCCTTAGTGATGTCTGTGTGCCCCCCCTTAGTGATGTCTGATTGCCCCCCCTTAGCGAGATGTGTGTGCCCCCCTCACTGAGGTCTGTGTGCCCCCCCTTAGTGATGTCTGTGTGTCCCCCTTAGTGATGTCTGTGTGCCCCCCCCCCATTAGTGATGCCTGTACCCCCCTAGTGAGGCTTGTGGCTCCCTAGTAATGCCTGTGCCCTCCTAGTGATGTCCATGCCCCCCTAGTGCTCTCTGTGTCGCCTTAGTGATGTCTGTGCCCCCCCAGTGCCATCTGTGCCCCACAGCAATGCTTATGCCTCCCAGTGAACTAGTAATGTCTGCTCCCCAGCCCCTCTTGTCATGTATATGCCCCCAGCATCTCTTGTTATTTATATGCTCCCAGACCCTCCTGTCATGGATATGCAGCAGCATCTCCTGTGATGTGTATGCCCCAACCCCTCCTCTGATATATACATCACATTGGAGATGCTAGGAGCATATACATCCCAAGAGGGGATGGGGCATATACATCACACTGGAAATGTTGTGGCCATACATATCACAGGAAAGGCTGGGGGCATATACATCACAGAAAGGGCTGGGGAATATACATCATGGGAGGGGCTGGGCGTATAGATCTCACAGGTGAGGCTGGGCGCATATACTTCACAGGAGGGGCTGGGCACATACTGTATACATCAAAGGAGAGGCTGAAAGCATATACATCACAGGAGGGGGCTGGGGGCATATACAAGTCCTTAGACCCTCGTGTGATGTATGTGTCCCCAGTGTCTCCAGTGATGTAGGTGTCTCTTGTGATGTACAGTATATCCAGCAGTCCCAGCGTCTCCTATGTGATGTATATCCAGCAGTCCCAGCGTCTCCTATGTGATGTTGTAGACTGTGAGCCCTAGCGGGCAGGGACCGCTCTCCTCCTGTACCTGTCTGTGTCTTGTAATGTTTATGATTATTGTACTTGTCCCTATTATGTATACGCCTTTCACATGTAAAGCGCCATGGAATTGATGGCGCTATAATAATAAATAATAATAATAAGTATATACAGCAGTCCCAGCGTCTCTTATGTGATGTATATGCCAACAGCCCCTTCAGTCATGTATGTGTCTCCTGTGATTTATATACTCCTGTCCCTGTGTCTGTTGTGTGATGTATATAGTCTACCAATCTTATTATCACAAAGACTTGCCTGCGCTCCAGACCGTGACAAACTTGGAAAAGAGAGAAACAATATAAGTATCGCCGAACATCACAGTCGCACAAAACAGAAGCAGCTCTGGCCACCACAATAGGGGTGAGTTAATTAACTGTTTGATCAAATATAGCCTGTTCATTTTCACACTGATAATTTTGTGCGTCCCCCGAAGGTTGGCAGAAATTTCCAAATGGCCCCCGGCAGTAAAAAGGTTCCCCACCCCTGCTTTATCCCGACCAACCTTGTTCTTTTCCATACTGCTGTCCTTGTGAAGTGGGGAGGTGGTTGTGCACCCGTGCTGGAATACCGTCATGTGCGGTGATTCAGTATCCTCATATGTAAAGACCTATTTACATGGAATTATTTTTAATCCATTGATTTTTTATTATTATTATTATTATTATTATTATAGTGCCATTTATTCCATGGCGCTTTACATGTGAAAGGGGTATACATAATAAGGACAAGTACAATAATCATAAACAATACAAGGCACAGACAGGTACAGGAGGAGAGAGGTCCCTGCCCTGCCTGAGGACTCACAGTCTAGAGAAGATGGGCGAGAATACAGTAGTGAGGGTGGAGGTGGTCATGCGGTGCTATATCAAACTGAGGGTTACGGCAGGTTGAAGGCTTGTCGAAAGAGGTAGGTCTTCAGATTCCTTTTGAAGCTTGTCAAGGTAGGCGAGAGTCTGATATGTTGTGGCAGAGCATTCCAGAGTATGGGGGAAGCACGGGAGAAATCTTGGATCCGATGGTGGGAAGAGGAGATGAGAGGAGGGTAGAGAAGGAGATCTTGTGAGGATTGAAGGCTACGTGCAGGTAGGTACCGGGAGACTAGGTCACAGATGTAGGGAGGAGACAGGTTGTGGATGGTTTTGTAGGTCATGGTTAGGGTTTGGAACTGGAGTCATTGGGCAATGGGAAGCCAGCAAAGGGATTGGCAGAGAGGAGAGGTCGGGGAGTAGCGGGGGGACAGGTGGATTAGTCGGGCAGCATAGTTTAGAATAGATTGTAGGGGTGCGAGACTGTTAGAAGGGAGGCCACAGAGCGGGAGGTTGCAATAATCCAGGCGGGCAATAATAAGGGCATGCACTAGGGTTTTACATTGATAAATCAATAAAGCAGAGCAGTTTCTTCGCTTGGGACATCGGACAGTCTACCTAATTATGGATCTCATGAGGTGCATGTACTGTATAACTTTTGGATTGCTGGAAACACTGGATTCTTTACCTTCTAAGACATTTGGTCTTTACATAGGGAATCAGTGGAGCAAGGCAATATGTTCTTGAATTTGAGCACTTGATAAAAATTTGTTCCTAAATTATCCAAAAATAAAAACTGCATATTGTAAAAAACACAATTGGAATTCCTTTATTTTTACCCTCTTTCACAATATAAAGTGCAACACTGAAGCACTATGGAACCGTACAATTAATTTCCAGAAAACAGAACAGAGCAATTTTTTTTTCCCCACCCCAAAACATACACTATTGTACCCTTTTATCTCTGCAGACATCAGTGGCAGTGATTAGAAAATCATTCAATTTATGCTCCATGTATAATTTTATGCCCTTTTATTTCTTTGTCTTTTTTTTCTCAGTCCTCTGCCAAAGTACCATGACTTCATTGACTAAAATGGAGTCCATCGGAAGTGATTCGAGACCTTAACCAAGACCTTCATGTCTGTGATGTACAAAGTTCTTGATTTTGTTATGACCAAATATCATTGCTGTATCCTCTTGTTTTCTTCAGAAAGTTTAAGTATAAAAAAGTAAAGGTTCTGCCAAAAATTTCCTTTGAGGGAGTTTCCTGGTAGTTATTAAGGTATATCCAAAATAAAGTGCTTTGGCATTAAGATGTAACCCGTGTGCAGGTCATTATTTTTAAAAAATACATTCACAGGAAAAAAAAACAAAAAACTTGTACTAAGAAAAAAAAATCCAAAATTATTTTGTATCCTCTATACTCAAGTAATTCACATCTGATAGAAAAAAAAATCACCCCCAAAATATATATATAGTATATGGTTCTGTATTTTATGAGTACCATGACATTTCGGCAAACAGCTACTTTATTTGAACTTCCTTCTCCCAGCCAAGGATCTTAAGGGGAGGGATCCTTCAATCCATTCGTTTGGGGTCATCATCATTTCCTGCCATAAGGCCACCTCTTCCTGGGTAGAGTCCATCCAGTCCACAGCAATCCCATAACTGTACCCTTAATACAGAACATAACAAAGACTGATTAGATAACACAAATTACTACCTATAATCAAAATACATAATAAAGTAGTGGAAAAATATCAGATCTACAGGCGCGAAGGGAGAGATGGAACCAGGATCTGCACCATGGTGGTCTGTACCGCACTGTGACTATCCACGCTATCACCAGCCTTTACTTTGAATGAATGGCAAGATATGTCAGTAGTGTAGGTGTGCAATGTCATATAGAATAACAAACTCCATTATGACAATGAGAGATTTATCACTCAGGCAGCAATAGCGCCCCCTTTTCACCGACGTGCATTGCACCCTAGGCAGATGTCAGTTTTTGATCTATTTGCGTTTATCACGTCTTTTACCTGAACCAAGTCCAAGTCTTATTCCTCCGAGGAAATGATTGCTGAGTTTTTCATGATCCCAGACTGTCAACTCCACACATGCATCTTTTAGGTCCTCAGTGTGGAAGCCATCGTACACAATGGTGTGGTTGAATACCGGGTTTGAATCTTTTTTAATGACGCGCGTCTTTTGGTAACTCTTCTTGCTGGTATCAGGTAAGACGTAGCTACAAAGGGAATGAAAACATTGATTTTTTTTTTTAATAAATTAACTTTTTAAATCTTCCTTCATAAAGAGCTTTATATATTGTTAATTTACAGTAATGACTATTTGTGAAAAAGTGTAGATACAGAGTATATGCTCAAAACGTCTCAGGTACTGATCAATCATCATATACTGTTGTATATTTTAACAAAACAATGTTGATAAACTAAAGTTAAAAGGAATCTGCCTGCAGGTTTTTCCCATGTAATCTGATAGCAGCATAATGTTAGGGCAGAGAGGCCGATTCCAGCGATGTATCACTTTCTGGGCTTTTTTCTAGTTATTTGTTTCAATAAAAGTGTGTTATCAGAAGGACTAGTTGTCTCATGCCATGTAGTCCTTCTGCTCTGTATAACCCAGTCCTTATCACTGATTGGTAGCTTTCTTCCAATCAGTGGTGTGGGCAGGTTTATACAGAGTTTAGTATTCAGAGAACTAGTAGATCTGCAGCGAATAAAACCTTCATTTTATAAAAATGACAGCAAGCAGCCCAATAAGTGACACATTGCTGGAATCAGGGTCTTTGCACTTACATCATACTGCTCTCAGATTACATAGCAAAAACCTGGTGACAGATTCCCTTTAAAAAGTAGTGGGTAATAGATAAGAACTATCGGTTAAGGCTTATGTACACTGTTGTATTACAGATCTATACAACTTCATTTTTAAGAGTTTTTGGAGTATGACACAGCTCTACATATACAAATAGTCTCTTTACAGAGAGAAAAGACTGGAACTCTAGTGTCACCCACTGGATGTAGCAATTGTCAAAGTCGATACTGATCATTTGATGAGCCTTGCCACATGACTTTGGACCAACGAGGTTTCTTATCCTAAGCAGGAGAATTGGTTTGGCTGGGTGAGAGGCCTCTGACAGAGGTAAAGATTTTCCTTGTATAAAAAGCTTAGTTGCTGTAGGAAGACTACTAATGTCATATAATGCAAGTCTTTGAATTTTAAACGTCAAATAACCTTGTTAGAGAGGAACAGACAGGAGAAACCTTACCATTTTAACTACCTATCAGAAGCCTCTCATCCAGCCAAACCAGTATTCTAGCAAACACCATATGGGGTACTTCACACGCTGCGACATCGCTACCAATATATCGTCGGGGTCACGTCATTAGTGACGCATATCCGGTGCCGGTAGCAACATCGCAGTGTGTAACACTAATGAGTGATGATCAACGATCACAAAATCGTTCCAAAACAGTGATCAATCACACGTCGTTCATTTCCTCAATATCGATGCTGCAACCGGTACGATGTTGTTCGTCGTTCCTGCGGCAGCACACATCGCTATGTGTGACACCGCGGAAGCGATGAACATCTCCTTACCTGCGTCCACTGGCAATGAGGAAGGAAGGAGGTGGGCGGGATGTTACATCCTGCTCATCTCCGCCCCTCCGCTTCTATTGGCCGGCCGCTTAGTGACGCGGCAGTGACGTCGCTATGACGCCGAACGCCCCTCCCCCTTGAAGGAGGGATTGTTCGGCGGTCACAGCGACGTCGCCGCACAGGTATGTGCGTGTGACACTGCTGTAGTGATAATGTTCGCTACGGCAGCGATCACACAATATCGCACACACGACGGGGGAGGGTGCTATTGCGTGCAATATCGCTAGCAATTGCTAGCGAAGTCGCAGCGTGTAAAGTACCCCTTAAGCGGGCTTTACACGCTACGACACCGCTCAAGTGATCTTGTTGGGGTCACGGAATTTGTGACGCACATCCGGTTGCTTTAGCAATGTCGTTGCGTGTGACACCTATGAGCGATTTTGCATCGTCGCAAAAACGTGCAAAATCGCTCATCGGTGACATGGGGGTCCATTCTCAAATATCGTTACTGCAGCAGTAACGAAGTTGTTCCTCGTTCCTGCGGCAGCACACATCGCTCCGTGTGACACCACAGGAACAAGGAACCTCTCCTTACCTGCCTCCCGGCCACAATGTGGAGGGAAGGAGGTGGGCGGGATGTTCGTCCCGCTCATCTCCGCCCCTCTGCTTCTATTGGGCGGCAGTTCAGTGACGCTGCTGTGATGTCGCTGTGATGCTGAACGAACCGCCCCCTTAGAAAGGAGGCGGTTCGCCGGTCACAGCGACGTCGCAGTGCAGGTAAGTAGTGTGACGGGTCCGGGCAATGTTGTGCGACATGGGCAGCGATTTGCCCGTGTCGCACAACCGATGGGGGCGGGTACGCACGTTGGCGATATCGGTCACGATATCGCAGCGTGTAAAGCGGCCTTTAGTCTTCAAATAGAGTTTGTGGCTTGCCTTTTTATATTAAGTCATGTGGCGAGGCTCATTAAAGGGTCAATGTTGATTTTTAGAATTGCTACATCCAATAGGTGACACTAGAGTCCCTGTCCTCTTTCGCTCTTAGGCGACACGGGGATTACTGCAAGTGCTCGCATGACGCTCGCAGTACAGCGGGAGCCGAGTGTCATGCTAGTGTCATGCGACTGTGGTCCGATCGTATGATCAGACCACAGTTGTGAAGGGGAGGGCCAGCGCTACGGAGGAGAGAGAGGGATTTATCTCCCTATCTCCTCTGTTGCCGGCTGATGCGAGAATCGTACTGCTCTAGCGTTACACCCGTAGCATGCTGCGACTGTTTTCTCAGTCCGATTAGGACTGAGAAAATAATCTTTCAGGAGAGCTGCCCCATAGAGTAATATTGGTCTGAGTGGAACATGATTTTTTATCGCATTCCACTCGCTCCGCATTACTCGCTGTATGTGCTGACCCTTAGGAAGCTATTTGCAGATTCATAATCCCAGGTGGGCATTGTGTGGCTTATACGTCTTTTTAAGATAACGGGACAAGCTCCAAAAGGAGAGACTTTACTCCTTACACAGATCTATATAGAATGTGCCACATCACGTAAGCATTTGACATGTACCACACCATTCCTCAGAACATGGAGTCTCCGAGTCCATATTGAGGAGCTGAAGGAACGCTATCTATATTTGCACAAGCTCTGCTATGTGCATGAGGCAGTACATTGAGGGTTTTGGTAATGCTATATTGTCACCAATTGGCAAGTCTTTAACTAAAACAGAGTGTCCTTTGTTTTGCTAAAAGATGGCATGGTCTTTAAGTCACACAAGTCATTTATAAATGTTTTTGCCATTTTTTTAAATACAGCTGGTCATAGGTAGGAACATCTGCTCCCTATAGTGGCCTACATAGCACAGGAGCAAGGATCATGTCGACGTCCCTAGAAAAGATGGTGATTGGTCTAAGGACATTCATACAAAGAGTGAACGCCTTTACTCAGCTCTACTACGATCATATGTTATACTATTTAATATACCACCTATATTAATAAAGATAATGTCACAAATCACAGCGAACCCCACACATACAGCGATGTTCTTCCCATAGCAGAGCTATAGGTGCACAGCACTCTGCTTTTTCCCTAAGCAAATACTCACCACTTCACAAATGAGTCAACCCCAGAAGGTCTAAGTTGTGGTAAATCTTTAGTATCTTTCACCCAGATATGGACTTCTCCTGAGGCCGGATGCTTTGGACCTGAAGAATAAATAAATTTTTTCAACCTTTTTGTATGATGGACCACGGTGTATATCAGATTCTCCTGCTCTATAACATGCCGCCCATAGATTTCCTAGCATTTTCAAGCTGACAAGATACAGTGCCTACAAGTAGTATTCAACCCCCTGCAGATTTAGCAGGTTTACACATTCGGAATTAACTTGCCATTGTGACATTTGGACTGTAGATCAGCCTGGAAGTGTGAAATGCACTGCAGCAAAAAAGAATGTTATTTTTTTTTTTAAATTGTGAAAAGTTTATTCAGAGGGTCATTTATTATTCAACCCCTCAAACCACCAGAATTCTGTTTGGTTCCCCTAAAGTATTAAGAAGTATTTCAAAAACAAAGAACAATGAGCTTCGCATGTTTGGATTAATTATCTCTTTTTCCAGCCTTTTCTGACTAATTAAGACCCTCCCCAAACTTGTGAACAGCACTCATACTTTGTCAACATGGGAAAGACAAAAGGAGCATTCCAAGGCCATCAGAGACAAGATCGTGGAGGGTCACAAGGCTGGCAAGGGGTACAAAACCCTTTCCAAGGAATTGGGCCTACCTGTCTCCCTTGTTGGGAGCATCATCCGGAAGTGGAAGGCTTATGGAACTACTGTTACCCTTCCACGGCCTGGACAGCCTTTGAAAGTTTCCACCCGTGCCGAGGCCATGCTTGTCCGAAGAGTCAAGGCTAACCCAAGGACAACAAGGAAGGAGCTCCGGGAAGATCTCATGGCAGTGGGGACATTGGTTTCAGTCAATACCATAAGTAACGTACTCCACCGCAATGGTCTCCGTTCCAGACGAGCCCGTAAGGTACCTTTACTTTCAAAGCGTCATGTCAAGGCTCGTCTACAGTTTGCTCATGATCACTTGGAGGACTCTGAGACAGACTGGTTCAAGGTTCTCTGGTCTGATGAGACCAGGATCGAGATCTTTGGTGCCAACCACACACGTGACGTTTGGAGACTGGATGGCACTGCATACGACCCCAAGAATACCATCCCTACAGTCAAGCATGGTGGTGGCAGCATCATGCTGTGGGGCTGTTTCTCAGCCAAGGGGCCTGGCCATCTGGTCCGCATCCATGGGAAGATGGATAGCACGGCCTACCTGGAGATTTTGGCCAAGAACCTCCGCTCCTCCATCAAGGATCTTAAGATGGGTCGTCATTTCATCTTCCAACAAGACAACGACCCAAAGCACACAGCCAAGAAAACCAAGGCCTGGTTCAAGAGGGAAAAAATCAAGGTGTTGCAGTGGCCTAGTCAGTCTCCTGACCTTAACCCAATTGAAAACTTGTGGAAGGAGCTCAAGACTAAAGTCCACATGAGACACCCAAAGAACCTAGATAACTTGGAGAAGATCTGCATGGAGGAGTGGGCCAAGATAACTCCAGAGACCTGTGTCGGCCTGATCAGGTCTTATAAAAGACGATTATTAGCTGTAATTGCAAACAAGGGTTATTCCACAAAATATTAAACCTAGGGGTTGAATAATAATTGACCCACACTTTTATGTTGAAAATGTATTAAAATTTAACTGAGCAACATAACTTGTTGGTTTGTAAGATTTATGCATCTGTTAATAAATCCTGCTCTTGTTTGAAGTTTGCAGGCTCTAACTTATTTGCATCTTATCCAACCTGCTAAATCTGCAGGGGGTTGAATACTACTTGTAGGCACTGTATTATGATGCAGCTTATGTGCGGTTATGAATCCTTATTATTGATGAGTGGATCATTCAAAATTACAATTCATCTGTTTGTGCCGTTTTCCTTGGGTTTTTAACGTCCCTTATTATGTTTTGGGGTCTTACCAGATCCCTGAGCATAACAACTATGATATGTAAAAAATATTAAAAAATCTTCATACTCCGCTCACCTCTCTGGCACCTCTGCTCCTCACCGCCACCTGTCAGGTCTTTGTCACGTTCTCGGATCAGCATTTGTAATGCTGAAATCCATGGGTCCTCGGTTGCTAGACTGAGGCTTCTGCGTTTGCTAGGCCTGGGAGAGCTCTGGGCATGCAAAGGTGGTGTCGAACATTGTGACATCATGGTTGAGGCGCATGTGCAGGGCCTACCTTTGCGGGCATGTTTGCAGAACCCTTCTTGGCCTAGCAATCTTGAAAGTCTTGGCATAGTGGCAAACTCCCCGGGAGTTTCAGTGATGCCGAATACACGACAAGGACTGGAAGGGTGGCAGTAAATAGCGGAGGTGCCAGAGAGCAAGTATAAGGTTTCTTTTCATTTTCTAACATTTTTATAGTCTTTTATGGTTCAGAAAATGGAACCAGTAGTTGCAATTTTGCTGAATCTGAGCAGAAGCAAATTTTTGTAAAATTTGGGTATAACTCAATTCCACTCAATTTTTTTTGCTCATCTCTAAACCTTATGTTATGTCCATTTTTCCTCCGGCAGCACAGGTGTCACATGGATCACACACTGATGTGATCCATGTGACATCAGTGGGACACGTACTGGAGAAAACACGTGTCTTTGAAATAAAAAGATTTTCTATATTCACCTGTATCCAGCGCTGTTTTCTTCGGCTCTGCTGTCTCCTTCTTCTGACCCCCGCTTATTATGCTCATTGAATATTCACTGCACCTCAGACTTGGAAACAGGAGCATCGCCGCCGGGGACAGCATCGCCGGTGACAGGTGAGTATCCAGCAAGCAGTGTGTGTGCAGTGACGTCCAGGAGGTCATCCGAGTTCCCAGTGTACTCTGATGAACCCGTTAAGTCACCGTCGTGACAAACGCTGTAGCGTAGGTGTCGTGGGGGTGTCATCAGGAGGTCATCACAAGTCACTGGTATCTCCGATGACCTCCTGGACGTCACTGCACACACAATGCTTACTGGATACTCACCTCTCACTGGCGATGCTGTCCCCGATGCTATCTGTGGCGATGCTGTTCCCGGCGCTGTCCCTGGCGATGCTCCTGCTTCCAGGATCGAGGTGCAGTGAATATTCAATGAGCATAATTAGCGGGAGTCAGAAGCAGGAGACAGCAGTGCTGGATACAGGTGAATATAGAAAATATTTTAATTACAAAGACACATGTTTTCTCCCGTACGTGTCACACTGATGTCACACGTATGCAAACACAGATGTCACACGCGTGACACACGTATGAAAATACCCGTGTGTTTGACTTGTACCTGATTAAACACGGACGTCTGAAACCGGCCTTACTGTATTTACAAGCATAATTAACTGTATATGACAGTAAAAAATAGTCGCGCTACACGTTTGGCGCGCACATAATATGCAGTTTAAAAGGGGTTTTCCCTTTTGCACCTTTTCAGCTGCTTCTCGCAGAGTCCACCATGAGAAGTCCAGTTTGGTTGTCATACATGCACAGTATAGCTAGTTAGTGGCCAAACAGAGAATGGAGCTGCAACATAAACATCTATATATATAATTGCCTTATTCTGTCTGTCTGTCTGTCTTGCTCCAAAAGTCTGTCGTTACCGTGACAAGCGTCTCATTGGCCGCTCGCCTCGGCTCCGCCCACCCCGCACGGATTGGCCGCTCGCCCAGGCTCTGCCCCCCCACGGATTGGCGTCTTGCCCCGGCCCCCTGCACGCATTGGCAACTCTGCCACGCTCCGCCCCCCTCACGCATTGCACGCTCGCTCTGGCCCTGCCACCCGCACGCATTCCCCGAACCGACATGGAGCCCCGACTCCCAGGTGAGTGCTGTACCCCCGGGAGCCCACACCAGCGTACGCCGGCAACCCAGCCGACACATACCCTTGCATTGCTGGGGTTGCCGGCGTACGCTGGTGTGGGCTCCCGTGCGTGCGGGGGGCGGGGTACGCTGGTAACCATGGTACACATCGGGTAATATTGTGTAGCATGGTTACCAGCGTATGCCGGCTCCCTGCCCATTCAGATCGTTGGTCTCCCGCTGTCACACGCTGATGCGTGCTGCACAGCAGGAGACCAACAAGTGACCCAGCACTGTCTCTTTGAATACTTACGTGATGTGTACCATGCTTACTAGCATACCCCGACTCCCAGCACACGTACGCTGATAACAATGATACACATCAGGTAACTATGAAAACCACTTTGCATAGTTGCCCCCCTCGGCCACGCCCCCCGCTCGGCCACGCCCCCATGCTCGGCCACGCCCCCATGATTGCCTCCCCTCGGCCACGCCCCCCACACGCTGCCCCCTTGGCCAAGCCCCCACACTCTGCCCCCTCGGCCACGCCCCCACACACTCGGCCACCCCTCCCCGCTCGGCCACATCTGTCCCACTTGGCCACGCCCCCACACACATTGGGCCCCTATACACCTCCCCCCAGGACTACTCCACCTATCAGACACCTCTCCTCCAGGACTACTCCCCCTATTATACTCCCCTTTCCCAGGACTACTTCTCCTATTATCCTCCTCTCTCCCCAAGGACTACTCCTCCTATTATACTCCTCTCTCTCCAGGACTACTCCTCCTATTATACTCCTCACCTCCAGGACTACTTCTCCTATTATCCTCCTTTCACTCCAGGACTACTCCTCCTATTATACTCCTCACCTCCAGGACTACTCCTCCTATAATACTCCTCTCCCCCAGGACTACTCCTCCTATTACACTCCTCTCCCCCAGGACTACTCCTCCTATTATACTCCTCTCCCCCCAGGACTGCTCCTCCTATTATCCTCCTTTCTCCCCAGGACTACTCCTCCTATTATCCTCCTCTCCCCCCAGGACTACTCCTCCTATTATACTCCTCTCCCCCAGGACTCCTCCTCCTATTATACTCCTCTCCCCCCAGGACTCCTCCTCCTATTATCCTCCTCTCTCCCCAGGACTACTCCACCTATTATCCTCCTCTCCCCCCAGGACTACTCCCCCTATTATACTCCTCACCTCCAGGATGACTACTCCTATTATCCTCCTCTCCCCCCAGGACTATTCCTCCTATTATTCTCCTCTCCCCCCAGGACTATTCCTACTATTATACTCCTCTCCCTCCAGGACTACTCCTCCAACACACACACACACTGCACAAAACATACCTCCCCCCAAAACACACACACACACCCACACAAACCGTGCAACACATACAGCACCACACACACACAACGCTGCAGACACACAGCGCTCCACAAACACAACACACACAACGCAACACACAGCACCACACACACACAATACTGCAGACACACAGCGCTCTACAAACAACGCAACACACAAACAACACCGCTCTCACACACCCCCACCCAGACAACACCCAGAACATTTACAGTGCCCTACACAAATACTTGGCAACTACAGACAACATCTATATATAAATAACAAAAATCATACAGTAATTACACAATAAATTCTAGAATACCCGATGCGTTAGAATCGGGCCACCTTCTAGTAGGTTATAAACATCATAAGCTTGAACAACCCCTTTAACTAGTATAACACTGTGCAGACCAAGAAGAAAAACATCCTTCATGATCACATATATGTTTTACGAGGGGCTGCTGATAAGTATTTGGCTTTACCCAGAAAGAAACGAGATAAGATGATGAAACTTTACAATTATTCCACATACTCTCCACTGACGTCAACACAATTCTTACATCGGTATTCCAAGTTCTGTAAGCCTAGCAAAAAGAAGGATTTCGGCTGTGCCTCAAACCAGGCATTCGTAGCAGCCATGGCATCAGAAATCTTGTGAAATTTGGTACCCTTGAGGTGTTTCTTCAGGTTTGGAAACAGATGATAGTCGGAGGGAGCTAGATCTGGTGAATAAGGTAGGTGGTCAGCCAGCTGGAAGCCTAGCTCTGCCAGTTTTGCCGTGGTCGCTTGTGCAGTGTGAGCAGAGGCGTTGTCTTGCAGGAACAAGATTTCTTTTGGACAGCTTGCCGCGTCTTTTGGCCTTCAGAGCTGCCTTCAATTGGTCCAAAAGTTCAATGTTATACTTTGCATTGATAGTGGAACCCTTTTGAAGGTAGTCCACTAGCAGCATGTCCTTCTTATCTCAGAATACAGACGCTATCACCTTAGTGGCTCATTTTTGTACCCTGAACGTCTTTGGATGAGGAGAACCACTGTGCCTCCACTCTTTTTTTTGACTGCTACTTGTTTTCAGGGTCATACAAATAAATCCAGGTCTCATCCATAATGACCAGTAGATCCAGGAAGTTCTTATCAGTCCGGAAACGCTGACAAATGGACAGGGAAGTTTTCACTCGCATGCTTCTCTGATCTGTTGTCAAATATTTGGGAACCCACTTTGCAGATAGCTTCCTCATGTCCAAATGTTCATGGATAATGACACAAACACGTTCACGGGAAATCCCCATGATGTCTGCTATTGCTTTAGCTGTAATTCGTTGATTCTCCAGTATGAAATTGTGCACAGCATCGACGATCTCCGGAACAACAACCACTCTCGGTCGTCCAAGACGTTCCTCATCATTGGTGCTGAAGTGGCCTGTTTTAAATTTGGCAATCCAGTTCTTAACTGTGAAATATGAAGAGCATTGATCCCCCAATGCCTGCGACATATCACCATGAATATCATTCACGAACTTTCCTTGCAGAAGCAAGAATTTTATCTCTCCTCTGCTCTCAGTTGCTGTGAATATCGCATTAGACTCCGCCATTTTGATTTCCCACGTGCATAGAACACTGTTGCCATAAGCAACAAACACAAAATTTTAAAAACATATATATGACACATAAGGCTTTCATGTAATGAAACATTTGTTACTATAGAAACAAAAAAGATCACAAAGCCAAAAACTTATCAGCAGCCCCTCATATTTATCATGTCTAAGAGATGCTAATAAGCTCAAGAAAAGTCTTTGTTGGAGCTGAAACTGTGAAACGTGTGTGAATGCCAGCTTCTAATCTATTTTGAATATTTACTTATTCAGTACAGATAGTGGGAGTGTTTTGTATTTAATGAATGTTTTCATTTACGCAGACCTATGGTTCATTTAGGCAAACCAGCTGACAATCATCCAACCAATAAGCAAAATGTTCATTTTTTGGGTGATTGTATCGTTATGCCGGCATAAAAATTATCACCATCGGCAGCACATCACCAGGTGTAAACAGGGCATATGATGCCCACAACCGTATGCTATAAGGGGAAGGAATGACCCAATAAATGATTGCTCTGTTCCTATTGGTTTTCATCAGCTTGTGCACATAGTAAGGTAACTGAGCGCTGATCTACTTGTATATAGTCCATTGTTGCTCATTAAATCAAGATTGGTCTGTCTAATTGGGCTGATAGCCAATACCCTTAAACTAAAAAAATAAAACACTACCTATATAGTATCTTACCGAGACTTCCTGGAGGAATATACCTAATGGATAAATTCATAACTCCAAGATGATCCACACCATTCATTGCAGATAGACTCTGAAGTAAAAGCATAACACCACCATTAAATATTGTAACAGTATTCTGCATATACAGTATGTCCACCTACCCCACAGAGGATCGTTTCTACAGCGCACTTATGAAAATGGTACCACCTTATTAATATGTCAACATGTGATGAAAATGATTTGTTGCACTTTTGCAATATTTTTGCATTACATTATTGTGACTTCTCCGCAGTGTCGTGATGGACTACATTTTTTTGTAATTGGCACATAGTTATATTGCTGTCTTACAAAATATCTGGCTCAGATTATTTTCATTGGCCTCCACTAGGAGGTGCACCTATAATATCAGGTCTATTACATGGAAGCACAGTGAAACTTTCTATGGGCAAGAGTAACCATGATAGATTTGGCATCTCAAATCCTCACATCTGAAGGAGAAAAAAAAAGCTCCTTCTTCACCATACAGGCTTCTCCACCATACAGGTTGAGCGGTGCCGGTCACAAAGAGCATAGACGACAAACAAAGAATGTGAGAAATGTAGGACTAGGACAATTGGGGTTTGGTGATCTCTGAAGAAATGACCGCACTCAATATCCAGAAAGACGTCAAACCACATAAAAGACAATGGTCTAAGGGCCGTTAAATCATCCCAACTCATCCCGACAGTGTAAGTTGGGAAGGAGAGGAATGGGCATTATCCTTTTGGTCTCATTAGTGATCCCTATGGTGTCATGCCAGGGCCTACTCTGCTCTCCGCATTGAAAATAAACACACGCTCATGTACTTTCACACTTCTTACAAGGGACCTGTACACTTAAGTACCATACAGTGTGCCAACTATGTGGTGTACGATCTGTGGTAGAATGCTTACGTACCCGCGGCTTTAGGGTATACCAGTTAGGCTTTGTATTACTCCAATCCCAACTGGTCAGGTCAATCTCTAACTCTCCGAGAAAACTGTTCCTGCCAAGTGGGTCGTTGTGCCAGACAGAGAGATTAAGTTTCTGAATCAGTAACACCATTTTTTCAATTTTGTACTAGAATGGCAAAAAAACAAAGCATTTAATGTGTTAGCTATCAAAGATTATGGAAAATTTTATATAGTATAGCTTAATCAATAAATTAGGAATGCAGCTAGGGTGAGATGGCAGGGCACGTGTCTGAGATGGTGGTGTGGATATGGGATACATGTAAACCATGGCACTTTGATAAAGAGCTAAGACAACAAAACTTAAAGCCGATTGGTCACCACATTTCTCATTACAAACGGCATATACTATTACATGAATATCTAGAGCCCGATGAACTTGGTGTGGTTACCTTAAAAATCCATTTCAAAATGGCTGTAAAATCATGATAATAAATTAATAATTTTCTGAGTCCAATTGTAGAGTGAGAATGCCCACTTATCTCACTGTATTCAGTCTGTGGCCACACAGCCTGACTGACCGCTGCAGCTTGTACTGAACAGTGTGAGATCTCAGCAGATAGGAGGGACACTGAGTAGTTGTCAATGCATTTAGGAGTGCAAAGACTGAGTTTAAACTTTAAAAAAGGTTGTACATGTCAAGCTGCCACCAGGGGGAGCCGGAGCTCTGCAGCAGAAGACACTACATGGAGCAACAAGAAACAGGAAGTAGATACACAATGTGTGCTCGTACACTGCCTCACAGCACAGCTGGGGAGCAGAGCTGCGGGGCGTGCGAGGAATGGTCAGCCGGGCCGGGTCAAGCACAGTACAGGCAGAAGGAGGACTGGAGGAAAGAGCAGAAGCTGAGTTGAGGTCAGGCCGAGGTCAGTACCAGAGGAAGCAACCGAGTGGGGAGGTAGGAGAGAGGACAGAGGAATGGGGGGGGGGGGCGACTAGGGGACGGAACACAGACAGGGCACGGGGGGACAGGCACAGACGGATCAGGATAACACTTACAGGACCAGTAATCACAGGCAAAGCAGTGCTAAGCTTACAGTCGGCGCTGGTTCACTGGAGATGTCAGTTTTTAAACCATCCACGCTCTGGACGTGAGGCCCGGGAGAAGACTCTGCCCCCTAGCCATGTGGACGGGGAGGCGGAACCATGACAGTACAGCCATTCTGAGGTTCATTTTTAATGAAAGCACAATGGCATCATGAGGTATAAGAGATCAATTTAATAATATATATAGCCTTTATTGGGAAATCTGGTGACAAATCCACTTAAATCTTTGCATCAGGAGAAGGAAAACTTATGAACAGTGAGTGAGAATGTCACCATTGATGTTGTTACATGTTAAAAGAAATAATGACATGGATAAAACATTAAATAGTGAATTTCTAACTGATATAAAACCAATTAGATTGAGCTAATAGAGTGAAGGTGAAAGGATTGAAAACCTAATAGAGTTGGTGCAAAATGATTTGCACAACCTGATACACCAGCCATGTCAGTAATCTGTGGCCTCCAGACAGGATCATTGAGAACCACCTACCTGCAGCATCTGTGGTTCCTCTTATTACCGTGTTTCCCCAAAAATAAGACAGGTGTTTATATTATTTTCTGCTCTGAAAAAAAGCGATAGGGCTTATTTTCAGGGGATGTCTTATATTTGCCTGCTGTATTAATGCCCGAGGATTGCCCCACAATACTCATTATCTCTCCTGAGCTGACAGGGACAGGTGTGCAACAATACATGCTGTCACTCTCAGATCAGGAGTGCCACCACTGATTATTTCGGCGCCGGCTAATTAAGTGAATGCATATTCACCCTCTTCCCCACCCAGAATCTCATCCTCTGATGTGAACTCTGCAAGGTATCACTGTACCAGGATCACATCGCAATCCTTGGTGGCTCTACTGAGTTCAGAGTCACAGCTGCATAGACATATGTGGCGCCCCTGACCTGGTCAGGCACCACTGAGTACTGCACCCATGCTGGGGGCAGTACAATACAGGTAATCCAGAAGGCTGACCGAGGTGTGGTTACATAGGCACATAGTAACCAGGTCTCCCACTTTGACCTTTGAAGGGACCCCTGGGGAATCCAGGAGGGGGCGTGGCCTCCATCTCCACTCAAGGGGTGTGGTAGAGAGCCTGGTTGCTAAGGTGCGGAGGCAGGCACAGAGGGGAGGAAGTAGTGAGCGAGTCTGAAGTGAAGCTCAGGGAGAGCAGTCGCAAGGAGGAGACCTGGAGGCTGTCACTAGTCAGTCACCGCAGGTGCAGGGGGGAGAACGGTCACCTGGGAGTGCCTCCCGAAATCCACCCAAGGCTGGAGTGCAAAGGGGTGGCTGAGTACGGGGACTGCCAGGAGAGGACCAGGCCACACGGGGTTACAGGTCCCCAGTGCAGGGTCCCATTCAGTTGGCCTGCCAAACCTGCAGGTGGGGGTACTTCATACCCTCCACCATAACACCACAGAGTCCGGAGCCACGTAGCAACGAGATGCCCATAGTTCACAAGAGACAAGCAGCCGAAGTGACCTAGTCCAGGCTACAAGCAGACGGGCCGAAAAGGGGGAGAACAGGCTGAAGCAACTTCCCTGGGTGACCCCGTAGGACTACAAGTCTGGGTCACCACAAAAACACAAGGGCTAGGAAGGCGAGTCAGTAGCCACCCTCACAAGTCAGCCTGAAGGAATTCCTGGTTCCGCCTGGTTATCACAGCTTCGCCCGGGTTACTCACCCCCTGCCATCTGAAAGTGAGTAAAAACCCTGAAAGACATTCTTGCTGTGCGTGTGAGTCATTCTGCGACCTGTGATACCACACACCCAAACTGGGCCCTGGGGGCCAGCCTCACTCTTGGGAGGCCACTACATCTAACTGCATTCAACATCAGCCCCAGGCGTCCCCTAATCTGCAGTGGCGGTCGCCCTGACCGCAATACCGAGAGTAGTTTCATGAATCCTATAGAAGTCAACCTACCTGTGACCAGAAGGACCCAGGATGCGCCGTCCCTGAAGACCCTTAGACGACCTGAAGGTAATGGGGCGGCACACATACATGCTGTCACTCTCAGATCAGGAGTGCCACCGATGATTGCGATGAGCAAGCGCCGGCTAATTAAGTGAATGAATATTCACCCTCCTCACTCGTAATCCTGCCTACTGCTCTGAGTCCTGCATTGCATCCGCACTCTGCCTGTTGTTTTACCGGTACTGCCAGCCCGAGGATTGCATCTCAATCATAGGTGATTCTACTGAGCTGAGAGTGACAGCTGCATAAACATGCTGTCACTCTTATGGTCTGGCGCTATGTCATTATTGCTTATGAAACATCACACCAAGATGATCAATCAAAAAAAGAGCCATGGATACTCGCAGACAGGAGGTGGTTCTCAAAGCTCCCATCTAGCTGCCACAGACTACTGACATGACTGATGGACCGGGTCCTGGAAATTGACATGCACTGACTCTACTGACACTATTTTTTTTCTTTGAGATTGCTCTATACTCCCAGCATCACAGTATGTCATAACACAACCTATGGGTATGAAGGAACATGGGACGCATGTCAGAAAAAAACCATAACAGATTTTAGCATTTCCCAACTGACGCAATATAAAGCAAATGGAATGACATACCCTTAAAACTTCATTATAAATTGGATTGGTCGTCTTTCTTTTGACGGACGTTTTCCTCTTTCCCATCCTCGCCTTATCTGGTAGTAAATAAGTCTTGACATACCTAGTACAATTTTATTACATTCCAGTTAATACCATAATTGTCAATATTACTGAGAATTATATTATTTTTTGTTTTTTTTTCAAATAAATGACAGGAGAATATATTTCTAATAGAGGATAATTAAATGGAACACAAGACTATGGAAAGTAATCAACGTCAGGTTTACTGCTGTAATGTGTGAGTGAAATAAAGAAATCATGGCTTGCTATCACACATTTTGCACATTTGCATTTCCAAGTGGAAATTGGCCGTGCACTGGAATCCATCCAAGCATACAATATTCCTTAACATCTTCATACTTGTTATATACTCATTCTAGTTGAAAAAATAAAACAGAGACTGCTTCACTGAGATTCTAAACAGCAATTTTTATTTCCTGTGAAGTGGAATATAAATGAAATATTCATGTAGAATAAGCGCAGACACAAATCTACAAAGAATATCTGCATTTCAATAGTGTTTCGTTGGTGTAATTTTCTATTTTGTCCAGATGCTTTATATAACCAGGTTTACGGATACTTCCTGTTCCTTGCTATAAACTTCATATAAAAGAAAGCAGAAGTGATAATAGCAAACAACGCCACACTGACAGGTATCCGATACAAAGCTTTCATTGTCTCTGCCACAATCATCTCATACTTGGAAAGTCCCAGTTCAACAAAGATATAATTAGCATAAAAAGAATTAACTATGGGATTTATATTGTAGATACATAAAGGGGGATATTCTTTGGATATTCATGATTAGTGGACGGACCGAGACTGTAAAAGTCCGGATCCACGTGGTTTCAAGTGTACCTGAGTGCCGGGCCTGGAAATCTCAGGGAATTCCGGGTATTGATCCAGCACTCGGGTAATACAAAATATAAAGGAAAAATAAAGGAAAGAATTCTAAAGCAAGCGGCACTATACTTACCGAGGCTCCAACAGGCTATAACTGATCCTGCAGCTGCTCATTCACTTCCAGGGCCGCGCATTAGCCTTCATGCATATGTACTGCTTTCCCTGCCCATTGTCACCTGTGATTGGTTGGTTGGTCAGACGTGCCCCCACGCTGAGTGACAGCATCTGACTGCTTCCAATCACAGACACTAATTGTGGTAAGTATAGCCTCAGTGAGTACAGTGCGCTTGTTCCTATCCCCCTATACCTTCTACCACCACTTTTAATCTCCGAATTTTGGTCCTCATAGACTTATATGGGAACCGGCATCTGGTCAGATAACCGGCATCAATCCTGGGCTGGAACCGGATTTTTTTTTAATCCGGTTAGGTCCGCTGATCCCGGTTATCTGCGAGTCTGCCATCATTATTCATGATCAATCTTGTTGGGCAATGAAACGATTAGCAAATGGTTTCGTTTATTTTTATTAGTTTAAAGGGAATGTACCATCAAAACAATTACACATTGTTTAAATCGGGTTTTGTGTTATTTTTTTGTTTTAAATGTTAAAAAAAAAAAAAATTATATATATATATATATATATATATATATATATATATATATCCTGCTATTCTCACACTGGCCACTGTAGTTATCTTAGTCTCATACCTCTTGTTTATTAAGGAAAACATTTCAGAGATCTCATTATCATCAGAGGCAGTATTACAATGATGGATAACACCTCTATGCAGAGCTGATAATACAGGATTCACCAATCATATTAGGTGATATAACCGCTCGCCATGCTCCCCATGACTTATGCAGTAAAAAAAATAATCGTGGCTTTTTCACATGCAATCGGGGCTATTTTAGACTCATATTTCCAGTCTCATTATCAACACAGATAGGATTACAAATAAAGTTAGCAACCCCACATCCCACAGATAAGACAGGCTTCAGCATTTACAATGGATGATGTCATAGCTGACAGTACTCGCCTTCACAGTGAATTTTGCACACACTCATTAGATGTTTCAATACAATAGTTAGGGGTACTTTGCACACTACGACATCGCAAGCCGATTGCTGCGATGCCGAGCGCGATAGCCCCTGTCGCACATGCGATATCTTGTGATAGCTGCCGTAGCGAAAATTATCGCTACGGCAGCTTCACATGCACTCACCTGCCCTGCGACGTCGCTCTGGCCGGCGACCCACCTTCTTCCTAAGGGGGCGGGTCATGCGGCGTCACAGCGACATCAAACGGCAGGCGGCCAATAGAAGCAGAGGGGCGGAGATGAGCGGGACGTAAACATCCCGCCCACCTCCTTCCTTCCTCATTGCAGCCGGGACGCAGGTAATGTTCCTCGCTCCTGCGGCTTCACACACAGCGATGTGTGCTGCCGCAGGAACGAGGAACAACATCGTAATATCGGTCCTCCCAAAATTATGGAAATGACCGACGCTACACCGATGATAGGATTTTGACGCTTTTGCGCTCATTAATCGTATCAAAAAGAATTTACACACTACGATGTCAACAGCGACGCCAGATGTGCGTCACTTTCGATTTGACCCCACCGACATCGCACCTGCGATGTCGTAGTGTGCAAAGTACCCCTTAGAGTCTGAGTCACACTATTGCTGCTAATATACATGTGTGGTTTCTTGAAAGATCAGGCAGTACAGCTGTACAAGTCTAGAATAGTCTCAATAGATACTGTACAAAAAAATAAAAAATTATATATACATATATATTGTGAGGTAGCGACCACCAATGTGGTAAATGGTCGCTATATGTCAAAGTGGAGAAGGTACCTGCGATATTAAACTGAAGCGGTTGCTATGGGACTTGTAGTTCCACAAAGGCTTCTTTCTGCATATAAGGGTCAGGTTCCCTTTAATAATCCCAGTGTGCTGTGCAGGTCTGGAGAATCACAAACCTCCACCAGTGGGTGTGTCCAGTCTGATTTAGCAGGCTGTCAGTGAGTGTGAAGCAGTGTGTGGAGCAGCCCTGCATGAGGAGCAGCCTCAGGCAGGTAAAGAGGCTGCTATTCTCAGAGAGGTTGGAGCCTTTGGAAGGAACCTGCCTAAGGAAGCGTGGGTTGCCTTCAACCTTCTGGAACTGAGTGTGTGGAGGCTGAGGGAGCTCCACACTGACACTTGTAGTGTCCAAACCTGAGCGGGCGGTCCGCTACAAAGACTGACCAGTAATCCGTGTCTCCTGGGGAGACAGACATACCTTCAATATGGACATTTAAATGGACTTGAAGCCCACGGTATGTGAAGGTGTTTAGATTACCTTTTCCTTTAAGCCAGGAGAGTCTTCATGGTGTTTTGGAAGTGCAGTTTATGTTGGTTACTAATAAACTGCTGCATTTTTGAGAAAGACTGTGTTGCCTGTGTATGCCTAGGCTACCCTGCACCGCTGCAAGTGAGTGGAACCCCCCCAGGTTGCGGGGTGCAACCTTACAATATATAATGTGTGTGTATATATATATATATATATATATATATATATATATATATATATATATATATATATATATATATATATATACATATATACTGTATATACACACACTAACAAAAAGTTAGGGATGCTTGGTTTTCAGGTAAAACTTATGGAAAATGTAAAAAGTTCATGCTACAGTGACATTTTACATTAATAGTTGGGCACTTAAGTAGAAACATGCAATGGTGATTTTCTCATCTCATATCATTTGATGAAAAAAAACGATTTTGATTACATGAAGCACTGTCGTCCATGAAGATTAAATTAGGCCTGTGTTGTTCATACAGAGGCACAATGACCGGATTAATGATGTTATTCAAGTAGTAGGAGCTGTCACTGCACCATTCTAGACACACCTGCCCACGCTGTAACAGCAGAACCACCAAAGGCTCGTCTGGTGACAACAGTGGCTGATGCATAGCACTATTCTTGATGTATCCAACATCGTTGGCGGTGTTCATTTCTCCTCAGCGTGAATCGACTTTCATCAGTTAACAGCACTGAGGCCCACTGGTCCCTCATCCAGCAAGATGATGACGCCCGTTCTTGGTGGAGTGGTCAGGTACTCTTGCAGGTCTTCTAGCACGCAGACTACGATGATGTAAATGGTTTTGAATGGTCTGACGTGACACTTCATGCCTCTCACGTTCGTTAAATGTGGCTAGAGTTTTGTGGCATTCATCATCTGGTTCCGAAAGGCATTGTTCACAATCAAGTGTGGGATGTGGCCAAGGACATCCACTTCTGTTCCTTTCAGTGACTCTTCCAGTCTCTCTGTATTTCTGTTGCCACCTGCTGGTGATACTATGTGACACTCTAAGCCAGTGTTTCTCAACTCCAGTCCTCAAGACCCACTCATGTTTTCAGGTTTTCCTTAATCAGGTTTTCAGGATTTCCTTAATGTTGCACAGGTGATGGAATTATTCCCTGTCTAACATTGAGGAAAACCTGAAAACATGATCTGTTGGTGGGTCCTGAGGACTGGAGTTGAGAAACACTGCTCTAAGCTCAGTGGCCACTTCCGTCTGAGAACATCCTCCTTGAAGTCTCGCAATGGCAAGGTACTACTGATCAATTATTAGGTGTCGTCTTGGTGTCACGATGTCAAAATGTGAACAGCATAAAGATGACAACTGATAAATGCCAATTGTAACTGAACTCTGAAATGTATTGGGTGATTTATGGATAAAA
The DNA here is from genome assembly GCF_048569485.1 of Anomaloglossus baeobatrachus. Lineage (NCBI taxonomy): Eukaryota > Metazoa > Chordata > Amphibia > Anura > Aromobatidae > Anomaloglossus > Anomaloglossus baeobatrachus. Next base: position 108,766,559 of record NC_134361.1, read on the forward strand.
CACCTGTTGTGAATTTTTAAGAGAACATCAAGTTGTGCAAAATGTACCGAAACACTGAACAGTTGGATATGTGCATTCATAAGTTCACATGAAAACGTTAGAAGACATTTTAGGATCATCCTGAAATTTCACCTGAAATACATGTATGTGATATATACAGTATATATAAATATATATATATACACATATACTGTATCTAATATATAAAGCTGAATGTGTGTATGTATGTATGCGTGTATGTATGTCCAGGATCGGCATCTGCACCGTCGCAGCTACAGCCACAAAATTTTGAACACTCACACGTCTGGACCCAGAGAGCGTCATAGGCTATGTTGTGAGGCAAAATTTTAACCCCGTGCATTCCAATTTACCAATCAATTTTGCCCCTATCTACATAATGGGGAAAAAGTGAAACAAAAAGTGTATCCGCACCGTTGCATTTACAATCACAAAATTTTGCACAGACACCTCATGTGACCTAGGGAACGTCGTAGACTATGTTTTGACAGGAAAATTTAACCCCGCGCTTTACAGTTACTCTCCAAAAAACATGCCTCCATTAAAGTAAATGGAGCCTGGAACTACAGGTTATTAGTAGGAGCTGTGATTGGTTGCTATAGGAACTAAAGACATTCATAATATAAGAAGCTTATATGCGAGGTAATAAGATGTCGGTGGGGAGATGGATAGAGAGAGACAGACAGAGAGACAGACAGAGACAGACAGGGAAAGAGACAGACAGGGAAAGAGACAGACCTGGAAAGAAACAGACCTGGAAAGAAACAGACCTGGAAAGAAACAGACCTGGAAAGAAACAGACCTGGAAAGAAACAGACCTGGAAAGAAACAGACCTGGAAAGAAACAGACCTGGAAAGAAACAGACCTGGAAAGAAACAGACCTGGAAAGAAACAGACCTGGAAAGAAACAGATGGGGAAAGAGACAGACAGACATGCAGACAGGGACAGAGACAGACAGACAGGGAAGGAGGAGACAGCCAGAGACAGACAAAGATAGATGGGGAAAGACACAGACCTTGATAAAGACAGACGGGGAAAAAGACAGAGAAATAGAGACCGACAAGGAAAGATACAGACCGAGACAGGCAGACAGGGAAAAAGACAGACAAGAAAAGACACAGACAAAGAGACGGGGAGACAGACCTGGGAAAGAGACAGATGGGGAAAGAAACAGAGAGATAGAGACAGACAAAAAAAGAGGCAGACAGAGACAGGCAGACGGGGAAAGAGACAGACGGAGCACATTACTTGGCCAATTTAATAAATCTGTGTGGAATATCTGTGGTGTTGAAATACAGTCATATAAAAAAGTTTGGGTACCCCTATTAATGTTAACCTTTTTTCTTTATAACAATTTGGGTTTTTGAAACAGCTATTTCAGTTTCATATATCTAATAACTGATGGACTGAGTAATATTTCTGGATTGAAATGAGGTTTATTGTACTAACAGAAAACGTGCAATCCGCATTTAAACAAAATTTGACCGGTGCAAAAGTATGGGCACCCTTATCAATTTCTTGATTTGAACACTCCTAACTACTTTTTCCTGATTTACTAAAGCACTAAATTGGTTTTGTAACCTCATTGAGCTTTGAACTTCATAGGCAGGTATATCCAATCATGAGAAAAGGTATTTAAGGTGGCCACTTGCAAGTTGTTCTCCTATTTGAATCTCCTATGAAGAGTGGCATCATGGGCTCCTCAAAACAACTCTCAAATGATCTGAAAACTAAGATTATTCAACATAGTTGTTCAGGGGAAGGATACAAAAAGTTGTCTCAGAGATTTAAACTGTCAGTTTCCACTGTGAGGAACATAGTAAGGAAATGGAAGAACACAAGTACAGTTCTTGTTAAGCCCAGAAGTGGCAGGCCAAGAAAAATATCAGAAAGGCAGAGAAGAAGAATGGTGAGAATAGTCAAGGACAATCCACAGACCACCTCCAAAGACCTGCAGCATCATCTTGCTGCAGATGATGTCACTGTGCATCGGTCAACAATACAGCGCACGTTGCACAAGGAGAAGCTGTATAGGACAGTGATGCGAAAGAAGCCGTTTCTCCAAGCACGCCACAAACAGAGTCGCCTGAGGTATGCAAAGCACATTTGGACAAGCCAGTTACATTTTGGAAGAAGGTCCTGTGGACTGATGAAACAAAGATTGTGTTGTTTGGTCATACAAAAAGGCGTTATGCATGGAGGCAAAAAAACACGGCATTCCAAGAAAAGCACTTACTACCCACAGTAAAATTTGGTGGAGGTTCCATCATGCTTTGGGGCTGTGTGGCCAATGCCGGCACCGGGAATCTTGTTAAAGTTGAGGGTCGCATGAATTAAACTCAGTATCAGCAGATTCTTGACAATGATGTGCAAGAATCAGTGTCGAAGTTAAGGTTACGCAGGGAATGGATATTTCAGCAAGACAATGATCCAAAAACACCGCTCCAAATCTACTCAGGCATTCATGCAGAGGAACAATTACAATGTTCTGGAATGGCCATCCCAGTCCCCAGACCTGAATATCATTGAAAATCTGTGGGATGATTTGAAGCGTGCTGTCAATGCTCGGCGACCATCAAACTTAACTGAGCTGGAATTGTTTTGTAAACAGGAATGGTCAAATATACCTTCATCCAGGATCCAGGAACTCATTAAAAGCTACAGGAAGCGACTAGAGGCTGTTATTTTTGCAAAAGGAGGATCTACAAAATATTAATGTCACTTTTATGTTGAGGTGCCCATACTTTTGCACCGGTCAAATTTTGTTTATATGCGGATTGCACATATTCTGTTTGTACAATCAACCTCATTTCAATCCAGAAATATTACTCAGTCCATCAGTTATTAGATATATGAAACTGAAATAGCTGTTGCAAAAACCCAAATTGTTATAAAGAAAAAAGGTTAACATTAATAGGGGTGCCCAAAACGTTTTCATATGACTGTATATGTTGTGAAATGCTTCTATTAGCTTAGTTTTTGCCTTTTAATAATTACATTTCTATTTGTTTTGTGTTTTTTGTGTGCAGAATAAATTTTTGTTAATACATTCCATTTTGTTAACAACAGTTATTAACCCGGGTGGAGCCAGGTAGTACAGCTAGTATATATATATATATATATATATATATATATATATATATATATATATGCAAAAAGGAGGGGAGCCAGCACTGCCTATGAGTGCATGCAACAATGAGAAAGTAAAAAGTGTAATATTCACAAATTCATTCCTACTGTGACAATTCAATGAGATTTTTGGCAAATAATTGATGAATGATTTGAGCCCCCCTGCCCCGTCACGGCAAATCTCTATAAGGGGGGTCCCTACACTATATTTATAATTTATATACGTACCCTAAGGTCTCGTGTAATGCGCAGGACCGTATAAGAACATCACCTACCTGAGAAGTGTCAGAACCGCTCCCATGCTGCAAGGGCTGACAACTGCGAGTAAAAGGGCAGTCCAGGTGCCAGCGTGTGTGGCAGAACCACACACACCAGCACAATGTCAGAACTGGCCCCCACAGTGTCAGACCAGCAAACATGGATGAAGGGCGGAACAGCCCTAGGCAGGTGGTGCTTAAGTAATAATGCCTATGGAACAGGAGGCGGAGGCTGTGTGTGAACAGGCACCAACATAAATTTTGATGGTAACAGAAGGAATTTGCAAACCACACTGGGTGTGCAGTATATATACACACACACACACACAAATATAGAATATATACACATATACACACACGCGCACACACATTATATATATATATAATATATATATATATATATATATATATATATATATATATATATATACACACACACACTTTTTTATTATTATTTTCTATTGGAGGTCATGATATGATAAAAACCCCCACAAATTAAAGAGAAAACAAGAATAACATAAAAACCTGATGGAAACAGCTACATTTTCTGATAACACATTCCTTTTAATGAGAAACTATCATCTGAAAATGACTGATCGTTTCAATCAAGTTATGTTAAATGTTTGAGGTTTTTTCCAATAATGTTTTACATGTCACAATCTACTAAAAATAAAAAAAATGAAATCTTGCAATTTTATTACTGGACACTGAGGCTTTTTTAGACTGTACCTTCCTATAGTTTCAAGAAATAACACCCCTACATTAGAAAGAATGAACAGACTGTGGCCCTATGTTTTGTTTTAAAGCATCTAATGAATGTGTACAAAGGTCATTGTGAAGGGAGGGGGAGAGGGTCAGCTGTAACATCACCTATTGAGATTGGTGGATCCTGTATCATCAGCTATGTATAGACATGTTACCTGTCATTGTGCTCCTGCCTATAATGATAAGCTGAAAACTCTTCCTGAAAAAACAGGAACTATAAGTCTACAAGAGCCCCCCATTGGCCAGTGTGAAATCTCAAAGATTACCAATTTTATTTCTTTAACCCCTTCACCCCCGGGCAATTTTGCATTTTTAATTTTTTGCTCTTCTTCTTCCGAGAGCTGTAACTTTTTTATTTTTCTGTCAATCTTGCCATATAAGGGCTTGATTTTTGCGGGACGAGTTTTACTTTTAAATGAAACCATGCGTTTTACAGTGTACTGGAAAATGGCAATAAAATTTCTCTTGATTCATATGTTCATGGCAGTAATGCAGATTCCATTTTTCACATTTTCACTCTTACATATAGCTATTGGATTTTTCAAGTCAGTATTCACACAGCAGTTTCTGCTATTTCATGTATTCCCCTTACATAGTCACTGGTGTGCATACCTTATCTCCCCATAGTGATGTTTTTTTTAGGTTTTTGCACCCAGTTCGGACTTAGAATGGTGTTCCAAACATTATTCCTATTTGTTAGTATTTTTTCGTTTGTGAACCCTCCCCAACCACACCTATTGCCAATCCATATCATACGCATAAATAGCCTGGGTCTCAGCTTCCCATACACGGTAAGTTTTTTAACTGCATGAGAGGACACACACAAGCTAGGGACCCCAACGTAGAGAAATACTTTGGCGTAGTGTTGGGGCTCTATTGCATTGATCAATTCAGTAGCTAAATTTCTCTTGATTCATATGTTCATGGCAGTAATGCAGATTCCATTTTTCACATTTTCACTCTTACATATAGCTATTGGATTTTTCAAGTCAGTATTCACACAGCAGTTTCTGCTATTTCATGTATTCCCCTTACATAGTCACTGGTGTGCATACCTTATCTCCCCATAGCTTATTTTTTGTGTCTCGAGCTGACGTTTTTAATGGTACCATTTTTGGGCAGATGCTACGTTTTGATTGTCTGCTATTATATTTTGCGGGATTTTTTTTTTTATTTTACTAGTCCCTCTAGGGGACTATAAGGATCAGCAGTCTGATCGCTGAATAATTTCTGTTGATCAGAGCTGCACAGCTTTGATCAGCAGAAATGCTGTGTTCCTGTTAGAGCTGCTGGTGTGCCGGCTGTTACAGGAAATATGTCATGATAGCGACAGGAGTCATCACATGACCCGTCGCTACTAGGCAACCATTGTCTCCCCGTGATCGCATCACGGGGCCTCCAATGGTGGTGGGGAAAGGTAATTTCCTGCCGCGGCCATTTAAATTGCGCTGTCACATTTTGACAGCATGATCTAAGGGGTTAACAAGCCCAGGTGAATCGCGGATCCACCGTCACCTGTTAGCCGCCCATGTCTGCCATTCAATTCAGCAGACATGTGCAGGGATCGCTGCCGGCTCACCGCAGCAGCCAGTGGTGATTACCCCTTCAGGATTTAGGATGTACCGGTACTACCTCGGTCGTGAATGGGTTAATATAAATCATAGTCTAAAAAAAAATAAGACAATTGGAACACTTGACCATGGTACAATACATGGAACACAAAATCCTGATTTAAATGTCAGGTCATTTTCTGATGACATTTCCTGTAAAGCCATAAGTAGATTGCTTCATGCTATCACTGCACTTGTGTAAAACTAGAGAGAGTGTTACCCACAATAAACTGTTCCCAGCAATTATAATTACACATAATGCCTCTGTGTTTTTGTTTTTTTTTTCTGTTGGCACTGTCCGCGATGATCTTACTTTTGGCACTGTTATAAAAAAAATTAGCTTCTCTTAAAAGTAGACTGTTTGTACTTTGATGTGACAACAGTTGTCAAACAGGTTTCTCATGTGCTTGAAATATCCAATGTCTGATAATAGACATTTTCCCCTTTGTCGCTACCGATGAGCTCATAAGAAAGCTATACAATACATTGTTCTAGTTTAGGTATATATGACCTAGTCCAACCACTTGTATATATGTATAGCATGCGATTCTGAATTGTATGCGTGCACAAATTCACATTATCCTAGGATAATGTGCTGAATTAAATCATCCTAATTTTGAAAAGAAAGGAGATCAATTACACAAGCCGACTGCGGCCTCTAAACAACTACAGATCAGCAAAATCCAAGCCGATCGGTGGTCTTTAATAACTTGTGTAGACAGGATGATGAAAGTTCTATGCTCACAGATAGGTAGGTCTTATGACAGTATGACCACGGATAGCCTTTTGTACTCTTTAGCAACATCATATCCAGTGGTCATTACTCTGTTGCAAGGCTATGGGCCCAATACCATTGGCTTTTCATTAAATGCTAAATCCAGCAGATAAAAAGTACATGTAAGCTGTGAAAACCAGAAAATCACTTAAAGTACAAAAAGATAGACCGTATTTTTCGCTTTATAAGACGCACCTGATTATAAGACGCACCCCCAAATTTGGTGAAGGAAAAGAGAAAAATGTTTTTTTTTTAATGTTAAATGGGGTCCGTCTTATAATGCCAGTGTCCATCTCACAAATCATATAGGGTATATGTCCCTCATAGCCCCCCATCCTAAAATTAGCCCCCTTAATCTGCATATGGCCCCCTTATATTGAATATAGCCCCCTTGTGCTGGCACACGTCCCCCAGTGATGCCACATGTCTCCTATTGCTGGCACACGCCCCCTATTGATGGCACACGTCCCCTCTTTATGGCACACGTCCCCTCTTTATGGCACACGTCCTCCTGTGCTGGCACATGTCCCCTACTGCTGGCACAAGTCTCCTACAGCTGGCACAAGTCTCCTATAGATGGCACAGGTCTCCTACAGCTGGCACAGGTCTCCTATGGATGGCACATGTCCCCCTGTGCTGCCCATGGCCCCCCATTGGAAGGCACATATCACCCTGTGCTGTCCATGGCCCCCTATGGATGGCACATGTCCCCCTGTGCTGCCCAGGCCCCCTATGGATGGCACACATCCCCTTGTGCTGCCCATGGCCCCTATGGATGGCACACATCCCCTTGTGCTGCCCATGGCCCCTATGGATGGCACACGTCCCCCTGTGCTTCCCATGGCCCCCTATGGATGACACCCGTCCCCCTGTGCTGCCCATAGCCCCCTATGGATGGCATACGTCTCCCTGTGCTTGATATGGTGCCTATGGATGGCACACGTCCCCCTGTGCTGCCTATGGCCCCCTATGGATGGCACACGCCCCCCTGTGCTTGATATGGTGCCTATGGATGGCACACGTCCCCCTGTGCTGCCCATGGCCCCCTATGGATGGCACACGTCCCCTTGTGCTGCCTATGGCCCCCCTATGGATGGCACATGTCCCCCTGTGTTTAATATGGCCCCCATGCTGCTGCCCATAGTAAAATAAAAAACTCTTTCCTTACCTTCTCCAGCGCTGTCCTCCCTCGTGTGTCCCTCCGTGCTGCTGAGCTCCTGCACTTCCTGGTTCTCGGTGCCGGTCATGTGATCGGCACATCAGAGTTACATCATCTCTGCGTGCCTGATCACAGCGGCAGCAGGGAGACCGGGAGGGACACGCTGGAGGAGGTAAGTAAAGAGTTTTTTATTTTACTATGGGCAGCAGCATGGAGGCCATAACTAACACAGTGGGGGGGGGGCATGTGCCATCAAAGGGGGGCGCAGGCACATATAATATGCGCCGCTCCTCCAACCCATCACTGCGTTGCGGTTTCAGCACCACGGTGATGGACAGCAGCAGTGCATATTACATGAGTGGGAGCAGGAGATCTCCCGCTGCCTCCTGCAGCCTTCACAAGCCTCCACCAGCCTGCCTCAGCCTCCAGCGCTGCCCCCACCTCCCCTGGGCCCAAAGTATATTCAGATTATAAGCCCCACCACCTACTTTCCCCCAAAATTTGGGGCAACAAAAGTGCGTCTTATAAAGCGAAAAATACGGTACATTCTTTTCATATAGAAGAGCATCACCACTTTACGTATTACTGCATTGCAGGTTAATTCAGAGATCAGATATACTTGGTGTGGATGAAATACCCAGGAAAGACACAACACAATGTATATATGCAAAATAGTAAAACTGTAATACTAACGGATCCGATCGTCCTTTCTTCTCATCCACCACAGCCAGGTCCTTACACTGAGCCACGAAGATTTGGAATTCACGGTTTTTCTCATCATAATCTAAAGAAAACTGAACTGTTCCCTGAGCATCTACACTCCCAAAATCTCCGCTGTACACGCTGAGGACACTGTTACTGACCTGTAAGAAGAAAATAGGTTCAAATATATTTTAGACATAATTAATACTAGCAGTGGACATAATGGTTCTAATGAAAGCTAAAAATGCAGGTGTGAAATGTATATATCCCAATATATCACCCTCCTCGTTCTTGCACCTATGGGGACTCAGGGAGCTTAGATAAGCTGCTAGTTAGTCAGGTGCATATTTAAACATACTTTTTAGAGTAATTGTCATCTTAATATTTATTTAATTAATGATTATTGTTGTATCTGCTACTTTCACCTGTGTAATTAGTCTTTAAAGGGGTATTTCCATCTTCAAGATCCTATGCCAATATGTAGTAGGTGTAATAATAATAATATTAGCAAACACCTCCAATTAGAAATGTAGTACAGGTCTCCTAATATAGTCGTGCATTAACCTCATGTGCAGGGCATTGCAACTTAGGTATCCATGGTTACGACCATGACCAACTAACTAACTAACTATATGAGTGGATGTAGCCATGAATATCTAAGCCACAATGCCCTGCACATGAGGTAAGATGCACGATTACATCAGGAGAACTATACTACATTTCTAATTGGAGGTATTTGTTATTATTATTATTATTATTACACCTACTACATATTAGGATAGGATCTTTGTGATGGGAATACCCCTTTAACTTTAATTTCAAATGTAAAGTTTGTAAAATATCTGTATTCAGTGCAACCTTTCCCATTACTGAAATAGAAGATGGGAGCTAAAAGTAGACCCAGACATTCTGCTGCAAATTCTCCTGTACAGCAACGGTCCGCTGCTTGTTCTCCATAGAACTTCTTAAGCACCAACTGTCATCTCCTGTGTCACTAATGGAAAAATCTGTGTTCACTCAAGACAGATTTTACCTGTTAATTGAGAATCTAGAGAATGATCAGTCCAGGAGGACAACAAAGATACTGTGAGGTAAATCCTGGGATATGAAGAGGAATTATGACTAGAAGTCATAATTGCTCTCATCACTCCCTGGCAGTGCCCCCCCCCTCCCTTCTTGTTCTCAAATGTCCAGCATCTGTGAAGGTGTCACATCCCACTTACACCTCCAACAGCCATCTCCTCTGATATGGAGATGAGATGATGTGAGGACAATGGACCCAGGATGACTCCCTGCCGTCACCCTGTAACAAGAGTTGTATCTCATTAGCAAGGCTTGGAAGTAGCCAGACAGAACGACTCCAGTAAAAAATGGTTCATATCTCGCAAGCCATATCTCCGATAAATATGGCAACCATAAAAATGGTGTTTGCGCAGGCGGACGATGCTGGCACACCTTTTTTTATGGAAGGGGGAGCTTGGGAAATACCCCAGGCGTGATATCAGCCATATGGGAACTCGTAGACAGGTCATGAGTCCCCTCGTTCTGTAGCTAAATTCATAACTGTCACAATGAGAGCATTGGCGTCTGCCTACGACGCTCCCAGGCAAAGTTATGGCCAATATCCCCTTTGCTGGATAATTCTGATCCATGCAGGGGGAGTGGCAGTGCTTCCCTGTGAGGTCACTAAGGTAGGAGGGGACCTGGATCTGCCCAGGTTGATAACCCTACTTCGGCCATTTTCCAGTGTTCTTCTGCTCGGGGGCCTGGTTGGGAAAGACCTGTGAGGGAGTTCCTGGAAACCTGGTCTACAGCGCCCCCCTGTGGCCAGACGCACAAGGTAACTGATTGAACTGTGTATGCCTGTTTGTAAACCATGCTTTATCTGTAACTGTACTCTGACATATGTATATTCTGTAGATTCCCTATTGTATATATTGTAGTTCTAGTGTGCTTTAGGCTGATTAAATTATATAATTAATCTTGGGCTGTTCTGTTATCTCGATCTAGAATCCCACGTCTGTGTGTTCGGCTAATAGTTACCGTAAATCGGTTGGTGGCAGCGAATTGTGCCAAGGATTATTGTGGGGAGGCCAGTGAGATTCGGGGAGATTTTATATATTCTGCCCGCGGAGGTCGGGGGAATATATACCTTACTCTCACCGGGGACCCTGCAATAATCGGCATAAGTAGTATAGCGGCCTCCTTGCTTATTGTCGGGCAATTCCATAATTGGCCTGACTATAAGAGGGGCGCTAGAGAGCGCGTCATGTGCTCTGTCTGTCGGGAGGTATAAAGGAGGGGTGACACCCCCTTGCTACCCCCCGATTGTGACGTACTGGTAGCCAGCGCGGGGGATTTCTGAGTGACCCCCCCGGTGGTTCGTGACATATTGGTGGCATAGCGGTGGGATCGAGATAATAGTGTGTGTGAGTGTGAGACCCATACTCCCAGACACTAAAGACTGCCTGCAGCAGCTGTGGCTGCTGGGGTCTTCAGACTAGCTCAACACTAGAGTGTCAGAGTGCAGATACTGTAAGGTGTGTGGAGGCATCAGGTGTCAGTTCTGTGTCAGTGACCAAAAGTCTGCAAGAATGGCTGATGGCACCAGGAGCAGAGCTATGCAACTGGCCAATGCTAAAGCAGGAGCCGAAGAGAGGGAGGACGGTGCTGTGGGCAGTAATGAGGAGGTTGCCCACGAGTCCTCCAGGAGCTCGACGCCAGAAAACAGCTCCGCAGAGGACATTGCACAACCGGGCACTGCTGGACAAGAGGAGGAGCAGCTCACCCAAGGGTCCTCAACGAGCCAGATGCCAGCCCTCCGCTCTGCAATGGACAGTGAATCACCAGGCTCCGCAGCGGGCCGCAGATCACCACGTGCCATTCCACCGAGCCTGGGAGGCTCGGATAGCCTTCTTCAAATGGCTATGGCCCTTCTCCAGGCTGGAGACCAGGAGGGCTACAAGGGACTCCTGGCAGAGCACAGGGCAGAGCGGCAGGCAGCGCGTGATGCTGAGGCTGCGGAGCGGCAAGCAGTGCGTGAGGCTGCGGAGCGGCAAGCAGCGCGTGAAGAGCGAGAGCGAGAGCGACAGGCAGAGCGTGACTACCAGCTGCAGCTAGCTCAGCTCCGGCCCTCATCAGCCACACGTGACCTTCAAGACACCAAACTTCCAAAGGTCCGTGTTGAGGACTTCCCAGTGCTGGAGAAGGATGGAGACTTGGACTCTTTCTTGACTGCTTTTGAACGGACTTGCTTGCAGCACCATCTGGACAAGGACCAGTGGGCCAAATACCTGACCCCCCGTTTAAGGGGTAAGGCCCTGGAAATCCTTGGGGACTTGCCTGCTGAGGCAGATCAGGGCTACGACACCATCAAGCGGGCCCTGATCCAACAGTACAACCTCACTCCAGAGTCCTACCGCAAGAAGTTCCGGAGCCTACAGAAGGGACCAAAGGACTCCTGGGCTGACCACCGGCGGGCACTTGCCCGAGCTGCCGACCACTGGACCCAAGGCCTGCAGCTTTCCACCGGACCGGAGATCCTGGACTTGTTCATCACGGAGCAACTCTTGTGGAACTGCCCTGAGGATCTCCGCCAGTTCATCCGAGACCAGAAGCCAAAGGGGTCCACGGCTACAGCTGCCCTTGCCGATGACTACACCAACAACCGGGCTCCTGAGGCCAGGAGAGCAGCCACCAGCAGCACCTGGAGAGGGGGTAAGATGAACTCTGCGACTGCCCCACCTGCCCCTAGACTGCAGGGGGTGTCCCCCTCAACTCCCCTCTCCAGGCCCGTGGCGGAACCAAGACGGTGCCACCAGTGCAACCTACCTGGACACTTCAAGGCCATGTGCCCTCAGCGTCCCAAGGCCCCGGCTCCGTCCCCGTCCCAAGGGCCGCCCAAGGTGTATTGTGTGGGTGGGGGTGGTGGTAGGTCCCTGGACAGCTTCCAACCTGTCACCGTCGGCCGGTCTGTGACCATAGGACTGCGAGACAGCGCCTCGGAGGTGACTCTGGTGCGGCCTGAGATGGTGTCCCCCCAAGACTTGATCCCTGGAAAAACCCTCGCTGTCTCCGGGATTGGAGGCACTGACCCGGCGCTGCCTGTTGCTGACATTTATGTGGACTGGGGCGCAGGGCGAGGGGTGAGGGAGGTGGGGGTAACTGATCGGATCCCTGCAAACGTGCTACTTGGGACAGATTTGGGGCAAATAACCTCCCAGTTTGGCCCCGCCCCAAAGGCTGAACCTTCAGCCAGTGCTGACGTGCCTCCGGACAATGTTAATGTGTTATCTATGAATGATGTAAGGGAGGAGGGAGTGAACTCTGATATTTCTGCTTGCATAGACACCATAGACACACACTCAGCTGCAGCTGTGACAGGGGAGGGGGTCAGAGAAAGGTGTGACCATGCCTCTACAAGTAACCAGCCTGTGAGCTGGGATCTGTTGCCCTCTGCAGGGATAAGCAGAGAGCAGGGTGCTGCAGGGGGAGGACCAGTGTGTGGGGTGGGGGCTACCACAGAAAATGTGGGGTCCCCAGAGATTTCACAGCGGGGTTCTGTTGCTGCAGAGGGGGAACAGGCAGGTGAGATTGGGGCCGGTCCAGGAGCGGAAGTGCTCCCAGGTAAGATCTCGGTGCAGGGTTCCCCCACAACCGGGGTGTCAGGAAGCCAGGTAGGTCTGCCTGAACCGGCGACTTGGTCAGGAACGGAGGAGGAGCAGGCACGACCCACGGTCGCAGCGGCTGTGGCCGCTGTCACCCGCAGTGGGAGTGCTGGAAGCCAAGGGGCCTCCCGGAGGTCCGATAGCTCTTCCCCTTCTGACCAAGTGGCAGCCGAGTCAGGTGGAGGCCAGGACACAGGTCCCGGGGTACTGACCGAAGATGTGACAGTCTCGTCGATTCTGGCCACATCTGGTCAGGGGTTTCAGGCAGCGTTAGAAGCTGACGACAGCCTGAAAGCTCTAAAGGAGCAGGCGGCACAGCCTCCCTCGGACTCGGACCCGGAGCGAGTGGTCTGGGACCAAGGACGGCTGTACCGGGCCACGGTCCAGCAGGGTTCACCGGAGGCGTGGCCCAGGGACCGACAGTTGGTGGTACCCTATCCGTTCCGGACGGAGTTGTTGCGGATCGCACATGAGATTCCGATGGCCGGACACCTAGGGATCGCTAAGACCAAGGCCAGGTTAAACCAGCATTTCTACTGGCCAAAAATGGGGGCCGATGTGGCTGCCTACTGCCGTTCGTGTGAAACCTGTCAGAGAGTGGGGAAGGCGGGGCCACACCCCAAAGCCCCACTAGTATCTCTGCCAATCATCGATGAGCCTTTCAGGAGGGTGGCTGTGGATCTGGTCGGCCCGCTGGCCATCCCCAGCAGCTCCGGGAAACGCTTCATACTGACGGTAGTGGACTATGCCACCCGGTACCCAGAAGCAGTGGCCTTGTCGTCCATTCGGGCTGACAAGGTGGCCACCGCATTGCTGGAGATTTTCTCCCGAGTGGGTTTTCCCCAGGAAATGCTCACTGACCGGGGGACCCAATTCATATCCCAGCTGATGGAGACCCTCTGTAAGCAAGTCCAGGTGCGACATCTGGTGGCCAGCCCGTACCATCCACAGACTAATGGCCTGTGCGAGCGGTTCAATGGCACCTTAAAGCAGATGCTTAAGATGTTGGTCGACTCCCATGGGCGTGACTGGGAGCGGTATCTCCCACACCTGTTATTTGCTTACCGGGAGGTTCCACAGGCCTCAACAGGATTCTCACCGTTTGAGCTCCTGTACGGGCGACGTGTGCGGGGCCCCCTGGCTCTGGTGAAAGAGGCTTGGGAAGGGGATTTGGCCACCCCTGGAGTGTCGGTTATCGAGTATGTCATGCGCTTCCGGGACAAAATGCAGGCCTTGACGCAACTGGTACACGACAATATGGCTCAAGCCCAGGCCGATCAGAAGCGTTGGTACGACCAGAACGCTTGTGAGAGGACCTACCAAGTGGGTCAAAAGGTGTGGGTACTGGTCCCCGTACCACAGGACAAGCTTCAGGCAGCCTGGGAAGGCCCATACCTCGTGTACCAGCAGCTCAACCCTGTAACGTACCTGGTCACCCTGGACCCTGCCCGTGGAAGGCGGAAGCCCTTCCATGTGAACATGATGAAGGCACATCATGAGCGGGAGGCATGTGCACTCCCTGTGTGCAACCTGCCCGAGGAGGGAGAAGCGGAAACCCTCTTGGATATGCTAGCCCAGGTTAGGGCGGGCGGATCCATTGAGGATGTGGAGGTTGGCCACCAGCTCTTGGAGGACCAACGGTCCCAGCTGTGGGCCACCCTACACTTCTTCCGGGGGTTGTTTACCAACCAGCCCGGAAGGACTGACTTGGCTGTCCATCACGTGGACACTGGGGATCATCCCCCGATCCGGCGTTCAGCATATCGGGTCTCCCTGGAGGTGCAGCAACACATGCGCCAGGAGATTGACGAGATGCTGGAGCTGGGGGTGATCCAGGCATCCAACAGCGCTTGGGCCTCGCCTGTAGTCCTCGTCCCTAAGAAGGACCGAACCACTCGGTTCTGCGTGGACTACAGGGGGCTCAATGCTGTCACGGTCGCCGATGCGTACCCAATGCCACGCATCGATGACCTGCTCGATCAGTTGGCCGGGGCTCAGTACCTGACCATCATGGACCTGAGCCGGGGATATTGGCAGATCCCCCTGACTCGCAAGGCCAGGGAACGCTCTGCCTTTATTACCCCATTTGGACTGTACGAGTCCACGGTGATGCCATTCGGGATGAGGAATGCCCCTGCCACTTTCCAGCGGATGGTCAACACCCTGCTCAAGGGACTTGAAGGGTACGCGGCCGCGTACCTGGATGACATTGCCGTCTTCAGTCCCACCTGGGGGGACCACCTAGAGCATCTAGCACAGGTGCTCAGGCGGATCCACCGGGCAGGTTTGACCATCAAGCCGGGAAAGTGTCAGCTGGCCATGAGCGAGGTCCAGTACCTCGGTCACCGGGTAGGTGGGGGAACGCTGAAGCCCGAGCCTGAGAAAGTGGAGGCCATCGCATCCTGGCCCACCCCCAGGACCAAGAAGCAGGTGATGTCCTTCTTGGGGACCGCTGGGTACTATAGGAGGTTTGTTCCATGCTATAGTAGCCTGGCAAAGCCCTTGACGGACCTCACCAAGAAGAAGCTGCCCTCTGCAGTCGATTGGACAGTGGACTGCGAGACAGCCTTCCGGGCCCTAAAGGACGCCCTGTCCAGCCCGCCCGTGCTACAGGCAGCCGACTTCACGCGGCCGTTTGTAGTACAGACCGACGCCAGTGACTTCGGCCTCGGTGCGGTGCTCAGCCAGGTGGACTCTGCGAGCCAAGAGCACCCAGTCTTGTACCTGAGCAGGAAGCTGTTACCAAGGGAAGTGGCCTATTCCACGATGGAGAAGGAGTGCCTGGCCATAGTGTGGGCCCTGCAGCGTCTGCAACCCTATCTATACGGGCGCCACTTCATCGTGGAGACGGACCACAATCCCCTCAGCTGGTTGCACACCGTCTCTGGGACGAATGGGCGATTGTTGCGATGGAGCCTTGCGCTCCAGCAATACGACTTCACCATTCGCCACAAAAGGGGCCGTGACCACGGTAACGCAGACGGGCTGTCCCGACAAGGAGAGGTCGCGGACGGGCGCACGGGGGAACACCGGAGTGTGCTGCCCCCTAGCGCCCTCAAAAGGGGGGAGGTGTGAGGTAAATCCTGGGATATGAAGAGGAATTATGACTAGAAGTCATAATTGCTCTCATCACTCCCTGGCAGTGCCTCCCCCCTCCCTTCTTGTTCTCAAATGTCCAGCATCTGTGAAGGTGTCACATCCCACTTACACCTCCAACAGCCATCTCCTCTGATATGGAGATGAGATGATGTGAGGACAATGGACCCAGGATGACTCCCTGCCGTCACCCTGTAACAAGAGTTGTATCTCATTAGCAAGGCTTGGAAGTAGCCAGACAGAACGACTCCAGTAAAAAATGGTTCATATCTCGCAAGCCATATCTCCGATAAATATGGCAACCATAAAAATGGTGTTTGCGCAGGCGGACGATGCTGGCACACCTTTTTTATGGAAGGGGGAGCTTGGGAAATACCCCAGGCGTGATATCAGCCATATGGGAACTCGTAGACAGGTCATGAGTCCCCTCGTTCTGTAGCTAAATTCATAACTGTCACAATGAGAGCATTGGCGTCTGCCTACGACGCTCCCAGGCAAAGTTATGGCCAATATCCCCTTTGCTGGATAATTCTGATCCATGCAGGGGGAGTGGCAGTGCTTCCCTGTGAGGTCACTAAGGTAGGAGGGGACCTGGATCTGCCCAGGTTGATAACCCTACTTCGGCCATTTTCCAGTGTTCTTCTGCTCGGGGGCCTGGTTGGGAAAGACCTGTGAGGGAGTTCCTGGAAACCTGGTCTACAGCGCCCCCCTGTGGCCAGACGCACAAGGTAACTGATTGAACTGTGTATGCCTGTTTGTAAACCATGCTTTATCTGTAACTGTACTCTGACATATGTATATTCTGTAGATTCCCTATTGTATATATTGTAGTTCTAGTGTGCTTTAGGCTGATTAAATTATATAATTAATCTTGGGCTGTTCTGTTATCTCGATCTAGAATCCCACGTCTGTGTGTTCGGCTAATAGTTACCGTAAATCGGTTGGTGGCAGCGAATTGTGCCAAGGATTATTGTGGGGAGGCCAGTGAGATTCGGGGAGATTTTATATATTCCGCCCGCGGAGGTCGGGGGAATATATACCTTACTCTCACCGGGGACCCTGCAATAATCGGCATAAGTAGTATAGCGGCCTCCTTGCTTATTGTCGGGCAATTCCATAATTGGCCTGACTATAAGAGGGGCGCTAGAGAGCGCGTCATGTGCTCTGTCTGTCGGGAGGTATAAAGGAGGGGTGACACCCCCTTGCTACCCCCCGATTGTGACGTACTGGTAGCCAGCGCGGGGGATTTCTGAGTGACCCCCCCGGTGGTTCGTGACAGATACCTTTAATAAAGTATATTAAAGTTTCTTATTTTCATGCGTACTATTGTTTTGTGAGGACAAGGTTTTACATTGATGAAACTTTGCTTTAAGAACATTTAGAACGTAGCTATTAGCTATAGTAAGGTAATCTAGGAGCAGCAGCAACTTTTCCTGGTAATAACCGCTTTGCCTGGTAAGGATGTAGAATGTAGAGCTGTCATGATCAGGATCAACAGCAAAGTAGGGGATGTTTTGTTAAAGAAGCCCTCTAATGTTTTTTTTCTACTTAATCTGTCTATGTCATGTAGTGTATGTGTATTAATATACTCCCCTTCCATCCCCTTCTCCAGGATCCAACGCCGTTATGCTCCTCTTCTCAGAGACATTACTCTTCATTCTATCCAGCCCACTCTTTACTCTATGCATCAACCAGAAGATTTCTACAATGTAAGTCTATGTAGCCTTGTTTTCAGGCTACATAGACTTGTATTGTAAAAACCACTTCCGGGTCACGCTGAGCGGAGTGTGACCTATAGAGTCTGCAGAGGTGGTGACGTCACTGAGAAGAGGAGCAGAACGATACTAGGTGAGTAGATTAATACATTCACACTACATTACATGCACCTATGCACAGATTTGGTAAAAAATAAAGTCTTCATAGCAGACCTTCCTTTAGGCAAACCCATTAATAAATGTGTTTCCTGACCATGCTTACTTTGATGAATGTGAATGAAGAACTATGTACATAAAATTAAATATGTGACAGACAATATTGTATTGGGCCCTGCTGTTGTTAATCCTCTTTTAATGACCTTGTGTACAGAACAGAATGTGAAGAGTCAGTTTTTCCTGATGACACAAAACAAAATAGAATAAGTAAGACTTGTCAAGCTTGTTTAGCCGGGGAAAAGATATTTTACTGGTAATCTTTGACGTAGTCTAATATATAAAGCTGAGTGTATATGTGTGTATGTCCGCTAAAGGAATCCGCACCGTCACATTTACAATCACGACATTTTGCACAGACACCTCAATTGACTCAGGAAACGTCATAGACTTTGTTTTGAGGGGAATATTTAACCCTGCGCTTTACAGTTATTCGACCAAAAAGACTGCATACATTAAAGTCAATAGATCTGGGAGCTACAGGTCATTAATAGGAGCTGTGATTGGTTGCTATAGGCAACTAAGGACATTCTTAGTATAAGAAGCTTATGTGTGTGGTAATATGATTACAGTAGAGAAACGGATAGAGAGAGACAGCGAGAGGCAGACAGAAAAAAACAGCGAGAGGGAGACAGAGAGAAACATAAATACAGACAGAGATAGACGGATAGAGAGCCAAACATAGAGAGACAGAGGGACACAGACATACAGAGAGGGAAATAGAGAGAGATAGACAGATATAGAAATGGAGAGAGACAGAGGGAGATGGATAGAGAGACAGAGAGACAGCAAGACAGAAAAAGAGAGAGAGAGAAGCAGACAGGGAAAGAGACACAGAGAGAGAGACACACAGAGAGAGAGAGGCAGATAGGGAGAGAGACAGACAGGAAAACAGACAAAAAAGATAGAGAGGGACAGAGAGAGACACAGCGAGATGGATAGAGAAAGAGACAGACAGACACAGACAGAGAGACAGAAAGATAGAGAGAGACAGTTACTATCCCGGGCAACGTTGGGTACTAGAGCTAGTAATATTATAAAGTTCAACATAAAGAACTGGCATCTGTATGGAACGTAGATCGATTCTGTTAAAAAAAACAAAACAACACAATGTGGCTTAGACAGCACCAGAAATGGTAGACACATACTGCCTCCTTATGCAACAGTCAAACAATCCAGGTTACTGTCTGGACATGAATCGCAAAAGGTAAAATAAAAGTTACTCAACATTTATAAAAAAAAAACAAAACAAAACAAAACAAGATTTTTTTGAGATCCAACATACACCACCTACCAGTTTACTAAGTGTGCTCTAGCATTACAGTGTGGTTACTGAAAAATGTGGAATTTACAACCCTGAGGTTTAGACAGTTCTCTTGCGTATTGGTATTGGATGCAGGAATAAAGGGGTTTTACTGGTCTTCTTTATTTGTTTGCACTGGAAAAGGATGCATGGAAAAAAAGACGGTATAGTTATTCCCAAAATCTGCCCTCCTCTCTAGCACAGCCACTCCAACCATGGAAGTGATCATGTCTCGACCAACCGTTATCTGACTACCATGGCCGCTGATCGGCTTCAGGGTTAGGGCATCATCTCTACTGGTCTGGTGGAGATAGACAAAGTGGCAGCACTGGAACAGAAGCTGGATTCTGGAGGCAAGTACCACATGTCTTCTTATTTTCCTTTATAAGCATTCCTTCCAATTGCTAACATTTAAAAGGCAGGAAAACTCCTTTAAGTTAAAAGGGAAGGTGAATTATATTTAATTTATGTAGCAAAAATCATCTAAATACCTTCATTGGTTCTGGAGATTATTATCTTTACAACTCCTGGAACCCACAGTAATCTGGAGAATGAAAAAGCCACAGTGGCCAGTGCTCCTGGCCCCCAGATCTGCGGGGTACTGTAGCCAGGCGTTATGTGGAGTAGCATGCTGGCACTGATGACTTACAGCACTGGGGTCCTGGGTTTGAGTCTGATTGAAGGGAACATCTGTATGCTCATACCACGTTTGCTTTGGTTTCTTCCAACACTCTAATAGGATGCTTTGTCAATTAGATTGCAAGCTTCAATAGGACCAAGATAATAATACCCATCCCTATCACAAAGAGCATATTCCATCATTAAAGGGGTTTTCCCAAGAAGAATGTTAATTTCAATGTTGATTTTAATCAATATATCATATAATAATAATAATAATATACAGTTAGATGTGTTCAAAAAAACATGTTCCTATGCTGAGATGTTATATATGTGTCCCTGCTATGTACTGTGTAATGGCCGTGTCTGACTGTACAAGAACATGGTCTGATAATACCACAGGCAGGGGAGGAAGCAAAACAGAACATACAGATAACTCAGCACGGGATCATACCTGATTCTTTTTGTGAGGTAAAACATTTCCCTGCCTGTTCTTAAAAAATATTTTACCTCATAGAAAGAATAATTTGCAATACCAAACTATAATATCTGTATAGTTTTTTACTTCCTTCCTGGCCCAGAAGATGTGGAATGATCAGACCATGTCCCTGTACGGCTAGATACGGCCATTACACAGCACATAGCAGGAACACATACATAAGATTATCTCAGCACAGGAACATTTTTCTTAAACACATCCAATTGTATAAATTATCATTATTCTAAGATCTATTAAATAAAATCAACTTTAAAATGAACATTTTTTGTGGGAAAACCCTTTAAGCCTCAATCAAGAGAAGAAAGGAGGGAGGCACTTCACAGTGAGATTTTGCAGTTTTAATAACTTTTTGTAAACAGGTTACAAAATGTAAGGGGAGAGGGGAGTGCAGGCACACCGGATAACGGCCGTTTCGCACTAAGGCAAAGTGCTTCCACAGGTCCTTTAAGCCTCAGTTTACCCTTGTAAGGAAGCATGGGAAACGTATGGAGTGAAAGAGCAAACATATCCACGCCTACTTTCTCAATTCTATTGATTCGATGGTCCAGTACATGGTCCCTACATGCTCATTACATGTCTGGCAGCAGTACCTTACTGCCCTTTAGCATGTCCAATGTGTATTAGACATAATCACCGTTCATTTCTAAGGGAAATACATGAATTGGAAAGTTTAACCAAAAAAGTTTTATATGAATTGGAAAGTGCTGCAGATTATGTTGACAGTACTACACGGGAAAAAAAAAAAGATAGAACCCCCAGTAACATAGATTATTATTGAGCTGTGCTGATAATTCGGACACATTCCATCTGGACAGACATTGGTTGAGCTGGTTTTGGTAAGACACTTACAGAAGATACTGATGCCATATCTGAGGAGTTACTGCCACTGCTAAGGGTCTTCCGGTGTCTTTTAAAGTTAAAGCTGACTTCTGAGGCCGTGTCAGATTCAGTCTAAAACCAAAAAACGACAGAAGAAACATTACAGATAAATTACAAAAATAAGTGAATGATAAATAAAAATATAATGATGATGGCCACATTATGTACTGTGCTTGCCCTTACCTCTGAATGCAGGGCTGGAGTGGATTTGCTCAGCTCCTTGGCACGGTCCGGCTCCAGAAGTTGGTGACTTAACGTGTTCGGTTTGTTATATGCTTAGAGAAACACAAAAAAAAAAGGAAAGAATAGTGAGAAACAAAAAGGATACATCAAAATATATCAAATTGGCAACAAGTAATTCTGATGTGACCTTAGTTGTGTCTTAATCCATGGTCACACCACATTTGTTCTCCTCTTTTCTGTACAAGATCTTCTAAGACTGACGACAGTGTAAAAAATTGGTTTGATTGTTATCCAGAAAAGCGGGACAATTTTTTTCTCACTTGTGATCCTTGTGACGTCCGTTTTTTACAATAGCAATAATTGATTATTTACAGGAGTATCTACTATTCTAAGCAACAGAATTTCAATGTATTAATAAAGATGATAAAGATGCTATATTGTGGCATCTGATTTTTTTTCCTCGCACCCATAGACTTGAGTCTCATCAAATTTCCGAGGCAAATCGCACCATACTGCAATTTTTGTACACAGACAGATTCGGTCAATGAAAAAATAATTAACCTATCATTGAAAAATATTAAATAAAAAATCAGATAGCAGCTTTGCCTTTCTGTTCATTCCACTGCAGCGCATGGAAAACCTGCACCGAGAATATAACCGCAGCATGGAAGCTTGTTGACTACAGAGAAGCAAACAGCTAATAAAAAGTATCCTCTGAAGAATAACGCCAGCCATTTTCCAACTAAGTTTACAGTTGGTTATAATATAATAATATTTATTAATTTATATAGCGCTGTTAATTCCACAACACTTTACATACAATGGCAACACTGTCCCCATTGGGGCTCACAATCTAGGATCCCTGTGACCATGTTTCTGTTGTAGTGTGAGAGGAATCTGGAGTACCCGGAGGAAACCCACACAAACACGGGGAGAACATACAAACTCCTTGCAGATAGTGTCCTTAGTGGGATTTGAATCCAGGACTCCAGCGCTGCAAGGCTGCAGTGCTAACCACTGAGCCACCGTGTTGAGACATCTACAATAGAAATGTATATATCTTATGGTGATATGAGGTTACATGGAACTGTGACTTCACCCAATGTCCTAATAAAAGAGATGGCAGCACTTCTTCTCATTACTTTCCTTAGCTTGGAATAAGGATAGTCATTAACTTCAATAGAGAGATAGGACTTCAAAGTTCAATATAGGGCTGCATTTTTATCACAGATGAAAACCCATTGGCAGCGGTCCCTGAGAATCTGCCACCACAGCTTATTTTTAATGAAAGTGGAAGTTACCAGTGTGAGACATGTAGCTGAAGAGAGCCGACTGTCAGCCATTACATGTCTCACACTAGTAACGCTCCCTTTAAATTAAAATAAGCTCTTGGGTCAGATTCTACAGGAGATCAGTGTCCGGTTTATCTATCCTAATAGCTTATTTACAGATAAAGAAAAATGTGGATTTCTCTGGAATAAGTTATTGTATCAAGGTATTATTTTATTCAGCTTCATGTGACCTGTACGCCCGTATAGGCGGCTTAAGAGGGTTGCTCCTACTGATGGATTCCCTTTAACCATTTCATGATATCCGTAGTACACATTCGGCGCAAGTCAGAAGCAGGCTCACTGGGTAAGCCTGTTCCATACTCGGCAGGTGATAGCTGTGTATTATAACCAGGACTGGCCCCTAACAATCAGGGCTGGAGTGGAGCTCTGCCCACAATTATTAAGCTTTTAAATCATGCTGTCAAGCTCTAACACTTGCATTTAACACACTCCGGCATGGGGTCACGCCATGTTAAGTTCCAATCAGCGCACCCAAGACGTGATCATGGGTCGCTGATGTGGTGCAGCACAGCACGGGGTCTGTTGAAGAGCTCTGTGCTTTTCATCCCAGCGCTCCTTTGAAACTCTCCCTGTGACTGGGCTTCAAAGGAGACTAACTTTCACCATATCAAGCTATGGCATTGCGGTATACAGTGCAAGAGATCAGACATTCACAGGT
This sequence comes from Anomaloglossus baeobatrachus, assembly GCF_048569485.1. Taxonomy (NCBI): domain Eukaryota; kingdom Metazoa; phylum Chordata; class Amphibia; order Anura; family Aromobatidae; genus Anomaloglossus; species Anomaloglossus baeobatrachus. The sequence continues at coordinate 108,790,159 of NC_134361.1, forward strand.
TATAGTCCCCTAAGGGGTCTATTAGAAACAGTGAAAAGTAAAACAAAAACATTTTAGAAATATGAAAAAAATCTTAATTAGTTCAAACTACACCCATTTTTTCCAATTAAAAATAAAGATAAAATAAAAAAATACACAAAAAAAGTCTGATATATGAAAAAATAAAAATAACCTGATTAGCAAACACTGTAAATAAAAATTTCAAGAACACCAAAATTACGTTTTTTTGTTGCTGCAATATCACAAAAATAGCTGTAACAAGTGGTCAAAACGTCTTTTTTTTATCCCAAAATGGTATTAATAAAAACGTTGTCTAGCGATGCGAAATATAAACCATCACACAGCTCCATTGGCTGAAAAATAAAGATTTTACAGGTCTTGGACAATGGCAACACAACTCCCCAAATTTTGGGGGGCAAAACTCTTGTTTTTTTCATCACTGAAATAATAAAAAATGGACGTTTGGGATTGCCAAGATGGTACAGATGAGGAGAGACTTAATTGCAAGGTCAATTTTGCTACAAAATGTACACCGTAAAAAAAACTCCCAAAAACTCCATATCAATATTGTGTGTTTTACAATTTCTCAGAATTTTTTTTTTCTCTTAATTTCCAGTGCATCATGTGGTAAAATCAATGGTGTCAATCAGAAGTACAACTCGTCCAGCAAATAAAAAGAAGCCCTCATATATCTATGTGGATAGAAAAATAAAAAAGTTATGACTCTGGGAAGAAGGGGAGGAAAAACAAAAACACAAAAATTAAAATTGTCTCCTTCTTGAAGGGGTTAGTATAGTAAAATATATCGGATAGCGCACTTTATGCATTTCTTTTTCACTCTGTTGTCATCTATGTTTTTTAACTCTTCAATATCAAATAGATTAGAGTTAAAGGTGAACAACAATGGGTTATTATACCCTTTTTTTGCCACTTTTGGCAAAATTAGACTAGCACCTTGGAAAACACATCCAAATCCAAAGAGCTCCAGCGTGAACTAGGACATGTGCTTATGGATGCAGAACATTTTTCCATGCTGTTTGCATCAGTGTCTGCCCCTTCTCAAGCTGTCAACAGTTTTCTATAAAAGAACAAAGACCACGATGAAGTCTATTTTACACTCGACTCCACGACTTGTATCAGGAAAAGGATGTGGACGAACAAACAGAACATTTGTAAAGCAGAGTCAACATTATGGACTGAACGCTTGGTTTCCTAGGTACACGGAGAAAAGAGTGCTCTGACTGTGCTGTAATCATCGGTAACTGGCCTTTAAATGGACAATACACAAAAAAAGCTCAAAGCCGATCTGCAACACAACCGACATAGCTACTTTTGATCCTTGAAACACTCACTTTCTGTGGTTGTATAAATGTTCACCATGCTTCGTGCGTTGCTAACGCTGCTGGTCTTTGATGCGGTCACATCTTCAGGAGAACCATCAGCGCTCTGGTCTACAGAAGAAACCGAATACGTATCAGGTTCATGATCAGCATTAGATATCATTTGTTACTAGCTTAAAGAGGGCATACCACCAGTATTTTCACGTATAAACTAAAACCAGTGCTATACTGGCGCTATCATGCTGATTCTAAATATACATTTAGTTGTGAGATCAGATGTATAGTTTCTGAAATATAGGCAAGTAAAGTTTGTGAAATGCACTGTTATTTGATGAGAGGTGCAACAGAATATCTAATAGGTGGGTCGGGTTTTGCTAGGTATTACTGTCGCTCTCTGCTGCCTGTCCTTCCTCCCCCTTGTCCCTCCTCCCTCCTTCCTCCCCCTGTAATAACAGAGACAGGGGGAGGAAGGCCAGGCAGCAGACAGGGGCGGGAATAACTAGCAAAACCCAACCCACCTATTAGATATTGTGCAGCACCTATCAATCAGATAACAGTGCATTTCACAAACTTTACTTGCTTATATTTCAGAAAGTTTACATCCGATCTCACAACTAAAGGTATGTATAGAATTCAGCATGATAGCATCAGTATAGCACTGGCTTTAGTTTATATATGAAAATCCTGGTGGTTGGTTCTCTTTAAAGAGAAAATACAGGCAAAACTACCGTAATATGATAAAAAAAGGTAAAATGTATTACTGTTCCAGCATTGTATCTATTAAATAGTAATTAGTAGTTGTTATTTTAATGCCACATTTTCCCCACATCAGGAACATGTCAGCCATATCTAGTTACCAACAAGATTATGGGTGTTTTTTTGGGGACACTTTATGACTTCATAAAGAAATAACCAACACTCATCGTCCGAGGCATTAAACATTTCTTGAAATTTAGTTATTTTTGTTAGATTTTTATGTTGAGTGGTTTTCTGGACTCAGGTGATCAGTGGCACACCGTTGATCGCTCAAAATCAAGCAGTCCAAAAACTACGGCAATTAGTCCAAAAACTATGGATGACATCACAAGAGGGTTTCTGTATGAGAAGATGCTGTGAGAAAAGACGGGTTTCAGTTCTTTGCCGTGACATCACAGGTGGGTTTAGTCTGGTATTTTGGGGTAACAAGCTGTGAAAAAGTCTGAGGCTGCGAGATAACCTCCTGAGACATCACATCACTGTTTCCTCAGGTAAGTGATGTAATATTAAGTATTTCATTCATGAAAGCTTTTTTGACATCACAATGGGTGGGTTTCAGTCTAATCAACTGTGATATCACAAGGGGTTATTTTTTGTATACGTGACAGATTTATTTAGCTTTTTATCTAAAAGATATTCTTAATTGTTTTTGTATATCAGACCATCTGTTCTAGAACCTGATAGAAATGCCACATTGTCAATCTGGACTTAGTAGATAGTCCTAAAGTCTTTGAAAAGTTGCCAATTTTTGTGGGCAGCACAAAGTAGAGCACACATTTTCAAGCCAGTGTGAATGAGCTCTGCCAAAATGGGAGGAATTAGGACAGGACAGTGGCTTGACCACATACAGTACACCCATCAAATTCATGAAAAGTAGAAGCTTTTATATTCCAGAAATGCTACTCCAGTCACTGAGTGAAGGTCCATTTCTGGTGTAGGGCACAAAGGCACACGCCACTTAGGTGAGATGCCAAATTCATTATGTGGCGGGCACCTCTCAATGAATGTGGCATCTTCTACTATTGCAAAACTGGCATAGTGCAATTGTGAACTACGGTGGTCTTGTTGAATGGGTTGTTTTATCTTTAAGACAAAGGGAGAAAAATAGCAATTATTTCTACCAAACCCCCCCCCCAAAAATCCATCTTCCTCTTTATTACATTCCAGAGGTTTTCAATGGGGTTCAGGTCTGGAGATTGGGCTGACCATGACAGGGTTTTGATGTGGTGGTCCTTCATCCACACATTGATTGACCTAGCTGTGTGGCATGGCGCATTGTCCTGCTGGAAAAACCAGTTCTCAGAGTTGGGGGAACATTGCCTGAGCAGAAGGAAGCAACTGTTTTTCCAGGATAACCTTGTATGCGGCTTGAGTCATATGTGCTTTTGCAAAGTTTAATATGCCCACTTCCAGCCTTGCTGAAGGATCCCCAGATCATCACCGATCCTCCACCAAATTTCACAGTGGGTGCAAGACACTGTGGTTTGTACGCCTCTTCAGCTCTCTGTCTAATCATTAGACGACCATGTGTTGGGCAAAGCTGAAAATTAGACTCATCAGAGAAGATTATCTTACTCCATTCCTCTATGGTCCAATCCTTATGGTCTTTGGCAAACTTTAGCCTGGCTCTTCTTTGCTTCTCATTGATGAAAGGCTTTATTTCTAGCTTTATATGACTTGAGCCCTTCCTTAGGAAGCCTGTTACGAACTGTTCTTGCCGTGCACTTCACCACAGCTGCCATTTGCCATTCCTTTTGTAGGTCAGTGTCATGGCCAGCCCATTCTCCAGACCTGAACTCCATTGAAATCCTCTGGAATGTAAGCAAGAGGAAGATGGATTGTCACAAGCAATCAAACAAAGAACTGCTTACACTTTTGCACCAGGAGTGGCATAAGGTCACCCAAAACCAGTGTGAAAGACTGGTAGAAAGCAGCCAAAACGCATGAAAGCTGTGATAAAAATCATGGTTATTCAACAAAATACTGATATCTGAACTTTTCCTGAGTTAAAACATTAGTATTGTTGTTTCTAAATGATTATGAACTTGTTTTCTTTGCATTATTTGAGGTCTGAAAGCAATGCATTTTTTTGTTATTTTGAAATTCTCTCATTTTCAATAAATAAATAGAAAATGTATTGCTTGGAAATTCGGAGACATGTTGTCAGTAGTTTATAGAATAAAAGAACAATTTACACTTTACTCAAAAATATACCATTAAAGAGAAAAATCAGAAGAACTGAAATTTTTGCCAGAGCTGTATACTCACACACTAAATATATAGTTTTTGGTTTGATATCAATTAAGACATGAAATAACCAATGTTTAAAGTAAAACTATTGATGAACAACAAAAACAGTAATACCGTTTTCAGTTTCCAATGGTGCATGTCCCGTCATGTCTTCATTCTTGGGTTTCTTGGGTTTATGGTCTGTACCACCTTGTTCTTCATCAGAGGACACCGTATCAATTAAAATCTGAACCCTGCTAAAAAGTGACTCTGCTACTTCTGGTTTGCTTTGTGGAACAATGATTTCCTCCACAGAGTCTGTTACTTCTGGCACAGAAATGGGTGCCTGCTTGTCTTTTGGCGAAGAGGAAGTCTCCTTGGTGACTGAAGAAGCTCTAACTGGAAGCTTTGACTTCTTAGAAGAGCGGCTAACTCCACTATTGTCCTCACTATGCGACGTTGTCCCGTTACTTTCCGATACAGAGACACTTCTAGAATTAGATGAACCCTTGCTTTTGGCATAGGTTGATCTTGGTATTGAAGATGGAGTTTTTCGATGTGGAACTACATGGACCATTTCATCTTCGCTGGAGGACACAACTTGGGGTCTTTGTGAGAAGTGCTTCAATCGATGTGCATACTCCGGCAGAGACTTCTCCTCGATATTAACTTTTGTGGTGGATTGCACAGGAACAGAGTGATTTGGCTTTGCAGGAGACTCATCTAAATTCTTTGCATCTTCTGCTTCTTGCTCTAAATGGCTGTGACTTGCATTCCCTGAATTCCCGACTCCCTTTTCCCAAAACTTTCTTAAAGACTTAAATTGGTCTTTGTCTAGCATGGGCTCTTGGTCTCCTTGCAGCTCTTTCATTGAATGAACTTCAAAGTTTGCATTTGTTTTGACGTTTTTAGGCAAATCTATTTCGGGTGAGGATAATCCTGACTGTGCTGTTTCTGTCTTCTTGGAACTGACGCATGAATGATTCAATTGTGGTGAAATGTCAGTCTTTAATGCTTCCCTGCTTGTGCTTCTTTTGACTGGTATCTTACTTGGACTTTTACTTTCTTCTTTTGGACTTTTTTCAGAAGATATTTTTCTGGCAAGAGGTGTAGGTTTTGATACTGAATTTTTATTTCGTGCATTGCCCTCTTGCAAATTACTTCCATCTTCACCTGTGAAATTAAAAAATAATACATACTCACAAAACTAACACAATTTCACAAAGTAAAACATATCTTATTTCATGAAGAATACATAAAAAAAATTAACCACTTAATATTGCCATAAAGAATATAAGGGGAAGTATTTCACACAATTACAAATGAAAATTGGGTGGCAATTGGAAATCGTGGTGTGCACTTGGCCAGCCCAACTGTTAATCTGACGCATTTATAGAATAGCTAGGCATCAAGATAAAGCAGAGTAGAAGCTAAAGGAACTAATTTGATTAACTCTCTGCAATCACATTTTAAGACCTGTTTCACACGTCCGCGTAAAACACTCATATTTCACGGTCCGTGGTGAAAGTGCTTACCTGTGTGCATGTGTCTATGTGTGTTCTACGTGTACTGTCCCTTGTGCTATCCGTGTGACATCCAAATAGCACATGGACAGCATGAGCTGGTATACTTATCTGTTCCCAGCGCTGCTGTTACTTCCAGGTCCGCGGTCAGTGTAGTGAATATGCATGAGCTTAATGAATGGGCACGAAAGTAACAGCAGCTCTGGAGACAGGTAAGTATAAAAAAAAATCTTTATTTTTATGTCATCTGTATTTTCTCGGGTATGTGTCACACTGATCACATCAGTGCGCGGTCTGTGTGACACTTGCGCTGCCGAAGAAAAATGTACATGTCGCTGTGGGAAGCACATGGATTTGCATGTGGTCCACACAGACCATGTGAAACTCAAGACGTGTGCGCAAACCCATTGAATTTAATGGGTCTTTGTGAGTCCGTGTCTCCGGTATGTGTTAAAATGGACGTCATACGTACCGGAAACACGGACGTGTGAAAGAGGGCTAAGAAAGTACCAGTTACATTGTTCTTTAAGTTTTCACTTGTCCTACCTGCTCTTGCTACAATGAAATGCCTTACAAGAGTAAACAAATATGATGGCCAATTATATATTTTTATCCACTATTGCCACTCATAAATTTCTCTAGCATTATATATGTGGGTATACATGTATGTATATATGAGTATATATTCATACCTTTACATTGTGTGGATTCAGCTTACTATTTTTAACATGTATCTACTGACATTTTCTCAATAAAATGTATGATTTTTTCATAGTTATTGTTTGGTCATAGTCATGCTTTTTGTATATGTTATTCTCTGCATACTGAGCGGTGAAGAAGCTGCTCCTCTATGACTGAAAGCCGAAGGCTACCAGAAGTAATAAACTTCATTACCTCCCGGCAGCGGGGCTCTCATTGTGGCAGCTGCACAACTTTAGAACACTAATAACCTACACATCTACAGATTAATAACAGTTTTTTACTTGACAAGTTTCTTTTAAGATAAAATCAGGAAACTGTTAAAAGACTGTGAAACAAGAGGATGCAGGATAATGGGTCCTGTACATAATAAACTCAAGTCAGCTGAATATGCCAACAATCTAATGTGTATGGAGGCCTCCCGACTCTCCTTTGACAGAAGACATCTTCCACAAAAAACACAGGAGCATTCAGCCGGACAAAGTGTTCCTGTGTATGAAGCAGTCGGAAAAGATGGCTGCCGGTTGATCGATGTGTTGACTGACTGCTAGTTAATGTGTATGGGGTTCTTAAGGATCTTTATTCCTACAGCTATAAGCTAGAAGTGTTGTAGGGTCTTTCTTTCACCCTCGTCAGAAGATAATATGCACTCAGGATTGATAGGAGACTGTGTGTTACACTTGTGTTCTTCATAGGGCATGTACGAAATAGCCATAGCCAAAATCATAATAACCATAGTAAGCAGATAATCTCTATATAATGCATATAATACATACAATACACGTTACCTTGTTCTGGAAAGTTTCTCGTCTTAGAAGATGACGATAGGCCTCTATTAGTTACAGCATCTGGTGTTTTATTGTCATTTACGGTTCTCTGTAAAAAAAAGTTTTACAAATATTGGCTGTACAGGTAGCAGACACTTGTGTGGCTAACATTTCCTGGGACCTTATAATGTGGATAATTTCTATTATGAAAATTGGAAAAGTTTGAAGGGGTTTTCCAGAATTACACAAACTTTGCTATTGTTCCAAAAACAGCACCACTCCTGTTACCAGAATATGTATTGTTTTGAAGTTCCACCCGTGGAGTTCCAACAGTGCTGCCCAAAATCAATACAGGCATTAATCAGAGGCAAGTGTGGAGCTGTTTCTTGTAGAAAGCCGCCTTTGTTTTCTTAGGCAGTGTTCACATTCTGCACTACAAAAGCAAAATCACGCCACCTGCAGCAGTGAAGGAACTGAAGAGTTTGCAGGTTATACCTTACTCATCGATTGCTACAGGTGGGTGTAGCTGGTGGTCACATATGGCACCCGCATTGTGGAACCCTGAGGGGCACTAACCCTAGAATTGAACAGCTCCTGCATTACTTTTTTTTTACAGGCACTAGCATTGGAGGGGACAAATAAAAGGAGGCAAATTGGTGATACCTGGAACACAAATGGAAGACTATCATTTTTTACCTTTTCGACTATTATATGGGTCAAGACACAATTAAGGAAGAGGATGATCATGATAACTGAAATGATTGTTTTAGCTGTTTGTTTTGTTCTTTTCCATAAGATGTATAGACATCTATGTACATCTCGTCTGTAAGACTCGAGAATGTAGTTTCTATAAGCAGGTTGTGATCCTTACTGCCCAAGGATCCTATCATGGTAAGCAGCATTTTATACCTGAATGTTTTACACACCTCTAGCATAACGCATGGTTTGCCTTCAGAATGGTGCGACACTGGTCCTTTCCAATTATACTATCCAAGCAGAATTACCCATAAATCCAAACACATTTGTCCCATAATTACTTGCCTTTTCTGGTACATAATGAGAGGATGATTCAGGTTCTGAAGAGGAGTCTATCCTGAGCTCAGGCACCCTGGCAGTCCGATCATTATTACTGTCAATGGCACTGAAAATGATAAAAGATGAAAGATGTGTAGTGGCCCTGTCCAGATTGTGTCTGTTTTTTTAAGTACATTCTCTTATATGTAATATTATGCTATATGTTATAAGTAAAGCATTTTTCATTTGTTGTGTTCTAGCACCATCTACTGGTGAAAACTGTAAGAATCTGAAGTGTTCATTGGGTGTTATCCTATTGGCCAGTTATTGGTCACATGGCTCAACAGGTGGAGCTATTCTCCAGCCTCTGTCGGAAAAGAACTGGTTCTGGCTGAGTCTCCTCTGAGGGAAGACATTATGTGGAGAATCTCTTCACCACAAGACTCCTGCTAGGCCAAGGCCTAGAAATTCATCATTTCCTGACTTTTACAGCCAATATGCTGAAGGCTTCCTATCATGAATCCTCACTGGCCAGATATACATCTCTTCAGACAGTACTGCTTACTGAATATATACCAGACCCTACTGCATGCAGATTGGGGAAGTTTGAGGGTCTCCCGCCCCACTGCAATATTATTGGTTTTCATGCCATTGTCCACGCACTGGGCAACTATCTACATTTGCTTACATGTACTGCACGTGTCTGAACTAGTGACATTAGTGAAATTAACCCCAGTGAAATTAACCCCAGGACTCCAGGTCTGTACAATCTTATTATATCTACCCTCTAAGCTCCAAGAGACTCTGAACCTGCTTCTAAAGGCATACCAGTATAAAATCTGAAGCAAATCGTGCTCTTAAAGCTACAGAACCCTAATTACACTTCAGTATTCAACACCAAGCTATATTTGCCGTGGCCTAGCCACAAAAGACCGTGAAACATACAGTATATTCCGTGTTGTTTTCCTTTGTTCCTGCTGTATTAAAGCAACTGTTATCCCCAAGACCGTGTCTGTGAACTGTCCATCAGCTGTGGATACTGTGTGGGGGTGGATAGCAGGGAACATCAGGGCCTTGTAGACCACCCAGGGAACACGGCCCCTGCACCCTTGTGCCAGAACAGCAACTGTGACATATAGAACATTTGAGGTCCTCTGTCCCTGGGCCCTTACAAAGGTCGAATTTTGGCGTCACGAACAGGATTCGAACCTGTGCGGGGAAACATGGTCCTAATCCTTGTTTACACAAGACCCCAATTTGTGGGAAGGTAAAGAATATAAATCTGTGGTAAATGACACTACGTGTTCCTCGGCCTAAGGATCACCTTGTCGGTTTAACCCTGCAAGGTTATTACTGGATTGCAATACTGGTAGAAAATGTTTTACATACTCCATTGTAAAACTTGTCTAAAGTCATATGAGATAACCATTAACAAATATTTCACCCACCATGACTATATTACTAGCATTGGATTTGTATTCCCACCAGTATCTGCTCAAATTCAAAAGTTTACAGTAAAATCCCTTCCCCATACTGTCACTCCTTGCATTCCTGTGATGAAAAAGCATGGTGCTCAGTAGTACAGAGGTACAGCACGCCCACCGAACTAGCTCCCTGATCTCTGGTTTTATTAGATATTGGTAATCTAGATCAACTGTGTGGCACTACAGGTATGAAAGCAACTCTATAGTATCTATTCCCTTGGATCAAATGGGTTGTCCCATGAAGTAATGAGAGAAGATGTCTCATGAAATGTCATACAGTGTATTTCCCTGTCTAAAGTCGAAATGTCCAGCTGGCGAGGTTTCCACTGTCAAAAACATCTATGACTCTAACCCTAATCATGCACGACTCCGACCTTAACCCTAATCATGTGCGGCTCCTTAACCCTAATCATGCGCGGCTCCTTAACCCTACTCATGCACGGCGGCTCTAACTTGAATGGTATAGGTTTCTAATATGAGTGGAATATGGTTCCCTAATCTGAATGGTATACGGTTCCCTAATCTAAATGGTATATGTGCCGCCCAGGCACAGACTGGGGTGCTCGGATCTGGGGTGGTCGTGGCTCGAGGGGTCTGGACCAGGGCTCTGCACTCACTCCGATCCTTGAAAGGGGGATTATTTACAGGGGAGAAGTTTGTGACGCCACCTGTGGGTTGCGGTAATGGGAGTATCGCCGCTGCTGGAAGGAGTACCGGGGCAGATGGTGTGGGGCAGCAAGGTGTCAGTCCCTCCGCAGGTAGGGAAGTCCCCGGACTCTGGGATTTTTGGTGGATGCTGGGGAGCGCAGGGTGCAGGGGAACAGAGTACTCACTGTGGGTAGTCGTGGTGCAGGATAAGGATTATAAAGTAGACACTCACACTGAAGGTAAACCAAAGTCTCTGTGCATCACAGTCACTACGGGGAGGCCCATCCAGGTGTCCGCTCCCACGTGGTAATCCGGAGCCCACCTCCGTGCAAAATTTAGTTGTCTGTTGTGGCCCTTTGGCTTGAAGCTGTTAGGGCCCCGCTCACTATATTTAGTGTAGCTGTGCTCTTGATGGCTGGCACTTGGGATTTTAGTGGGCCGCTTTACTGGAAAGCCCCATCCCCCGTGGTGTGATGTCGCCTTCAATCTCTGAGCTCTTAGGGAAGTTCGTGGAGATACTCTCCCTCCCAGGTTAATTATCAGGACGTTGAATCGGTTCCTGACCTAGGGTCCAGTACCCCGTCGTGCTCGGTACCGGTCAGTTCTTTGGGTTCCTGGTGCCGACAGTCCCCCTAGACTATGTCAGTCGCACCCTTTCCAAGGTCACTGCTATCGGTCCCCGACTCCTCTGGTCCCGGACCACTGTCTGCGACCCAACCTCGGTCTAGCTCCCCGGGAGCTACCACTCCAGCTGCTCACTCTTTGAAGGCTCTCACTCAACTCTTCTCTCACTTTGAGAGCTGACTCTAAACTGACTTCCTCCCTCCCACTAGTCTGCCTGACCCCTAGGTGGGTGGCCCTATTCCAGCTTGACCAACCCACTGATGTGTCTGACAAGTCATGATGTGAGGTGTGATTGGGATTTGTGGTGCTGATGGTAGTGACACCGTTTTCTTAGGAACCTGGAACCATGGGGAGTAGGTCCTGTACCCTGGGTAAGGATTGCAGTTCCCTTTGGCACCCTGATATACTCAGGAGCGCCACATATACCGTTCTCTAATCTGAATGGTATACGGTTCCCTAATCTGAATGGCATGCGACTCTAACTTGAATTATATACAGTTCCCTAATCTGATTGGTGTGTGGCTCTAACTGGAATCGCGCGGCTCTAACTGGAATCGCATGGCGTGGCTCTAACCAGAATCACAAGGCTCTAAATGGAATCATCTGAGGTTCTAACCTGAATTGTCTAACCTGAATTGTCTGTAATTTAACAAGAACCATCTGCTGCCCAACCCCTTTCAATCACAAAGAAAAAAAAAAGATCATGTTTAAGGCTAGGTTCACACTTCCGTTAACTTGTATCAGTCACAATCCGCTGCTCTGGTAAACAACGGAATCCGTTTAGCGGATTCCGTTGTTCCCATAGACTTGTATGAGCGGCGGATTGTGACTGATGATTCTGCGTTGCACCCTCCGCCCGACTGATCAGTCGTGGAACGACTGACCGCCGGGCGGGAGGAACGCAGCCTGTAACGTTTTTTGAGCAGTGCAATCCGTCGGATTTCGCTGCGCATGCTCTCTCTGGCTCCCTGCACACGTCACCAGCTTTGCTTGGTTACCCGATATTTACCCTGGTTACGGTGCAGGGAGCCAGCGCTAAGCGGTGTACGCCAGTAACCAAGGTAAATATCGGGTAACCAAGGTAAACATCGGGTGCTTTGCTTTACCCGATATTTAGTCTGGTTACGTGTGCAGGGAGCAGACACTTCCCCGCTCGGCCCCGCCCCCTCCCCCACTCCGCACATGTACACACACACACTCACACACACTCACCTGTCCCCAGCCCTGCAGACCGCAGCACTGCCACTGACATCCTCAGCGCCTGGCCCCACTCGGCTCCTCCCCCTCCCGCACTCCGCATGTGTGCACTCACACACACACACACACACACACACACACTCACCTTTCCCCAGCCATGAAGACCGCAGCACTGCCACTGACATCCTCAGCGCCTGGCTCCGCCCCCTGCTCGGCTCCGCCCCCTCCCGCACTCCGCATGTGTACACTCACTCACACACACACTCACTCACAACACTTACTCACACACTCACCTGTCCCCAGCCATGCAGACCGCAGCACTGCCACTGACATCCTCAGCGCTCGGCTACCCCCCCCCGCTCGGCTCCGCCCCCTCCCACACACAACGGAGTCCGAAAATGACTGATACAAAATAACGGAAGTGTGAACTTAGCCTAAAATGGTCATCCTGCTTCTATCTAACGTGTAAAGCAGACACCATGTTTACTTCTCATTTTAGAGAATTGTAATTCCCAAAATATTTTGCAAAGCTGTGAAAGTTGCTAATAAATACCTTATATATCAGAATAATTTGGTCCCAGAAGTTTCAGAGCTACTGTGCTGGACTTTGTTAATTTTTGCATCTTTATGTGAAATTACCTTTGCTGTTCCTGAGAGTCGTACTCCACACGTGTGGATAGATTCAATATGGCTTCTTTAAAATTCTCTCCTTTCCCATTCTTTACACCTAATTGTAAAATAAAATATGGATGACATGGTAATAATTGAATTCTAGTATAATGTAGAATGAAAAGAAAGTAATATTTTTTAAATACAGATTGATGCACAAACATTTCATGAATCGCTCATGGATACAGCAATATAAGTGTCTACTCTGAGGGTCTCAAGTGTATCAGTTATGTACAGTACAGACCAAAAGTTTGGACACACCTTCTCATCTCTAGAACAACTGTTAAGAGGAGACTTTGTGCAGCAGGCCTTCATGGTAAAATAGCTGCTAGGAAACCACTGCTAAGGACAGGTAACAAGCAGAAGAGACTTGTTTGGGCTAAAGAACACAAGGAATGGACATTAGACCAGTGGAAATCTGTGCTTTGGTCTGATGAGTCCAAATTTGAGATCTTTGGATCTAACCACCGTGTCTTTGTACAAAAGGTGAATGGATGGACTCTACATGCCTGGTTCCCACCGTGAAGCATGGAGGAGGAGGTGTGATGGTGTGGGGGTGCTTTGCTGGTGACACTGTTGGGGATTTATTCAAAATTGAAGGCATATAAAACCAGCATGGCTACCAGAGCATCTTGCAGCGGTATGCTATTCCATCCGGTTTGCGTTTAGTTGGACCATCATTTATTTTTCAACAGGACAATGACCCCAAACACACCTCCAGGCTGTGTAAGGGCTGTTTGACTAAGAAGGAGAGTGATGGGGTGCTACGCCAGATGACCTGGTCTCCATAGTCACCAGACCTGAACCCAATCGAGATGGTTTGGGGTGAGCTGGACCACAGAGTGAAGGCAAAAGGGCCAACAAGTGCTAAGCATCTCTGGGAACTCCTTCAAGACTGTTGGAAAACGATTTCCGGTGACTACCTCTTAAATCTCATCAAGAGAATGCCAAGAGTGTGCAAAGCAGTAATCAAAGCAAAAGGTGGCTACTTTGAAGAACCTAGAATATAAGACATATTTTCAGTTGTTTCACACTTTTTTGTTAATTATTTTATTCCACATGTGTTAATTCATAGTTTTGATGCCTTCAATGTGAATCTACAATTTTCAGTGTTCTGAAAATAAAGAAAACTCTTTGAAAGAGAAGGTGTGTCCAAACTTTTGGTATCTAAACAATTACAAACCATAAGGATGGCTGCACGGAGCTTAACCCCTTAACGAATGCTGATATGTCTTTTCACAAGGGTAAAAGAAAAAATGGACCATACAATTTGTTGAACAATTTCTTCTGCATACACCAATACCCCATATGTAGTGGAAAACTACTTTGTGGGCGCACGGCAGGGTTCATAATGGAAAGAGCGCTATATGAATTTTGGAACGCCATTTAGGCTGGAAAACATTGCAGACGCCATATCAAATTTGAAGAGCCCTTGACATAGCAAAACAGCAGAAACCCCCACAAGGGACACCATTTTGGAAACTACACCTCTCGAGGAACTTATCTAGGGGTGTAATGAGCATTTTTCACCAACAAGCGAGTCACAGAATTGTATTACATTGTATTACATTTTTCCACTAAAATGTTGTTTTGGCCCCAAGTTGTTAATTTTGAAAAGTGGTAATAGGAGAAAACAAAAGGTACAATTTGTTATGCAATTTCTCCTGAGCATACCCATATATGGTCGAAAATTACTTTTCAGACAAAGTGCAAAGGTCAGAATGGAAGGAGTGCTATATTGCAGAGCAGATTTTGCAAGGGTGCCATGTCATATTGGCAGAGCCCCTGAGGTACCAGAACAGCAGAATCCCCACAAGTGACAACATTTTCCAAACTATACCCCTCAATTAATCTAAGGGTGCAGTGAGCATGTTGACACCACATGTGCCTCACAGAGGTTTATATCACTATAATGTTATTTAGCTCCAAGTGTTACATTTTTATAATGGCCAATAGAAAATAAATAGACCACACATTTTCTTGTGCACTTTCTCCTAAGTGCAACAATACCCACTATGTAAATCGGGAACTACTTTTGAGGCACAGTGAAACCCTCAGAAGGGAAGGAGTGAGATATTATAGTGCAGATTTTGTTGTTATGGTTTACGGTATGGATGCCTTGTTACATTGGCAGAGCCCCTGAGGTGTCAGAACAGCTGAACCCCCATAAGTTTCACCTTTTTACAAAACTCGCCCCCCTTGATGAATTTATATATTGGTACAGTGATCATATTAATACCACAGGTGTGTCACATAATTTTACATCATTGGGTGATGATGAAAAAAATTATTACATTTTTACCACAAAAAATGTTTTAGCCCCAGATTTTACATTCTCACATGTGAAAATGGGTAACAATGGAACCAAAATGTGTCATACAATTTCTGCTGAGCATGGAAATACACCATAGGTACACAACTGCTTAACCACTCAGCGAGATGTGCAAGGGAGGCAATTTGATCCTTGGAGCACAGATTATCCTAGAATAGACTCCCTATACAGAACCTCTAAGTGCCAGAAGGGAAGGATCACCCCTCAAGTGACCCCCATTTTGGAAATGACAGCTGTCTGTGAATTTAGCCAGTGTAGTGGCTATGTTGACTCGATGGATGGTTCCCAAAAACAAACAGTAAGGGATAATGGCAAGTGAAACTTGTAAATCTGTAATTGTACTGCCCAGACATTGTAGTGCCCATAGATTGTGCCCAGCTCACACTCCTGGAGTCATATACCTAGTAAATTAAAAGGGCTCTCCTCACTACAGAAATGCAAAACATTTGGATGCTAGATATGGTTTAGGCACACTATGGTGCTCAGAAGGAGAGGGGCATTGAGATTTGGGAGGGCAGATTTTGCTGGATTTGTTTTTTGGGGGGAGCCATGGCACTTTTCCAAAGCCTTTGGGTTACGTACGACGTGGAAGCATTATCCATTTCTATTGACAGATGACAGACTTGAGTGGAGTTTTTTTTGTGTGTGTGTGTAATGAGTTGAACTTTTTACATAACATTTTGGATCACATTTATCCTGTGCTCTACGCTGAGCACTCACTTTAGGATTCACATATAAATCTCAGAATGACGTGATTCAGATGAACCTCCAAAGGATCCATTCACTATAATTCTTTAATGAGACAGCAGAGGAAGGCCATGTGCGCACGTTAGCTTTTTGCATACATTTACGCAGCACTTTGCACTGCAGCGTAAACGCATGCATTGTGCGTCCCCAGCAAACTATGTAACTTGTGCAAATTCCATGAGCACGTTGCGTTTTAGAACGCAGCGATTTGCATGCTGAAATTTGTGGCCGAAACGCTGCGTTCTAAAAAGCAATATGTCACTTCTTTTGTGCATTTCGGATGCTTTTCCCACTCTGTATGGCAGAGCAAGCATCCAGAACGCATGAATTCTGCATCCATTCCGCATTCCAAAACGCAGCTTTTCGGCTGTGCTTTGAAACGCACATGCAGTGACAAAACGCTGCCGTATATTTGACAACCAGAACGCAGACGTGTGCACATTGCCTTACTCTGCACTCCATCAGGCCACAGTTCAAAGATGTCTGTCTTTTTAGAAGTGCACAAAATTGTTGGTGATTGCAATTTTATTAACTCTTAAAAAGATGGGCACAGCTGGACTATAGGCCAGTGTTATGTCGCGGACTGGGGAAGGTCCGATGTCAGGCCAAACACACAACTTAAAAGGGGTAACCCCACGACAAACAAGGGGTACACTAGGGACACTAACAGTGAGCTCTACCGCTAGTGGAAGGAAGATGGACACCTCCTCCACTTACCTGCCACTATACCCTGCACTCCTAGCCAGTCCTTACAAAGGTTCCTCACCTGTCGCCGAGAAGGAACTTGAAGGCCTGAATAAGCCTACAATAGTCCTGGCTAGTGAGTGGGCAGATAAGGGACGCTAGCAGCACCACTGCACTAAAACAACACACCAGGAAAGGAAGAGAGACAGGGGGAAAACACTACAATAAACTGCTGTAGTCAGCGCCAAGACTGCAGCCACCATAGCAACTTCAGCACAGGGTTACAGCAGCTCCTTCCACCTCAAGGATCAGCATCCAAATGGCAAAGAATAACCGGCACCCTCTGCTGATAGCAGAAGGTATATAAGGAGACTGGGAGTGGTCCCAAACCGGTAACATCTGATCAGATTCAGAAGCTGCTGTAAAGCAACCTAACATTAACCCTATGACTGGAAGAGGAAAGGGAATCCATTTAACATTGAGAGTCTAGCATGGAAATTACTCAAGTCCTGAATCTGTCACTATTTTTATAATGCAGAGAGACAGGCGTGACAGCCAGAGACAGTCCATAGTGTCTTCATCTGCCTCATTATAGTGAATGTGCAGCCGGGGATTCCATCTGAATCACAAATTTCAGTGATTTGCATGTAAACTGTGGTGTAAGCGTTCAGCAATAATAGAGGTTAGATACATTTTTTCATTGAATGTCTGATTTCTATTTTAATACTATGCGCCTGTAAGTGTGTGAACGGAGCCCTATGCAAGCCACTAGTGTGCAATTTTACCATCAAGCAATCACCCCCTCCATATTCTGGAGTTGTGTGAGTGATTTACTCCTATTGCACCTGTCATATTTCCATCTATTGGGGGTCTGGTTGCACCCTGTTAGTGCATTAGTGTTTCTTGGCCTGAGCAGTTCGTCACTGCCTTATCCTGCTGTGACTATTTTAATAAGCAAATTATTGCAAAAATGCAGATTTACTGATCCATACAACCAATGTTTGCTACTAATTACTTGACATCAGTCTCACTTCAGCTGATGTGTGATATGGGAAATAAAGCACATGCTCACAAAATTATTACTTATGCAGCAGATTCCTATCACATATGTGGTTATTGGTCTTTATTTCTGATTTTGTAAGCAGACATATGTATATATATATATATATATATATATATATATATATATATATATATATATATATATATATATATATATACACAGTCAGGGCCAGAAATATTTGGACAGTGACACAAGTTTTGTTATTTTAGCTGTTTACAAAAACATGTTCAGAAATACAATTATATATATAATATGGGCTGAAAGTGCACACTCCCAGCTGCAATATGAGAGTTTTCACATCCAAATCGGAGAAAGGGTTTAGGAATCATAGCTCTGTAATGCATAGCCTCCTCTTTTTCAAGGGACCAAAAGTAATTGGACAAGGGACTCTAAGGGCTGCAATTAACTCTGAAGGCATCTCCCTCGTTAACCTGTAATCAATGAAGTAGTTAAAAGGTCTGGGGTTGATTACAGGTGTGTGGTTTTGCATTTGGAAGCTGTTGCTGTGACCAGACAACATGCGGTCTAAGGAACTCTCAATTGAGGTGAAGCAGAACATCCTGAGGCTGAAAAAAAAGAAAAAATCCATCAGAGAGATAGCAGACATGCTTGGAGTAGCAAAATCAACAGTCGGGTACATTCTGAGAAAAAAGGAATTGACTGGTGAGCTTGGGAACTCAAAAAGGCCTGGGCGTCCACGGATGACAACAGTGGTGGATGATCGCCGCATACTTTCTTTGGTGAAGAAGAACCCGTTCACAACATCAACTGAAGTCCAGAACACTCTCAGTGAAGTAGGTGTATCTGTCTCTAAGTCAACAGTAAAGAGAAGACTCCATGAAAGTAAATACAAAGGGTTCACATCTAGATGCAAACCATTCATCAATTCCAAAAATAGACAGGCCAGAGTTAAATTTGCTGAAAAACACCTCATGAAGCCAGCTCAGTTCTGGAAAAGTATTCTATGGACAGATGAGACAAAGATCAACCTGTACCAGAATGATGGGAAGAAAAAAGTTTGGAGAAGAAAGGGAACGGCACATAATCCAAGGCACACCACATCCTCTGTAAAACATGGTGGAGGCAACGTGATGGAATGGGCATGCATGGCTTTCAATGGCACTGGGTCACTTGTGTTTATTGATGACATAACAGCAGACAAGAGTAGCCGGATGAATTCTGAAGTGTACCGGGATATACTTTCAGCCCAGATTCAGCCAAATGCCGCAAAGTTGATCGGACGGCGCTTCATAGTACAGATGGACAATGACCCCAAGCATACAGCCAAAGCTACCCAGGAGTTCATGAGTGCAAAAAAGTGGAACATTCTGCAATGGCCAAGTCAATCACCAGATCTTAACCCAATTGAGCATGCATTTCACTTGCTCAAATCCAGACTTAAGACGGAAAGACCCACAAACAAGCAAGACCTGAAGGCTGCGGCTGTAAAGGCCTGGCAAAACATTAAGAAGGAGGAAACCCAGCGTTTGGTGATGTCCATGGGTTCCAGACTTAAGGCAGTGATTGCCTCCAAAGGATTCGCAACAAAATATTGAAAATAAAAATATTTTGTTTGGGTTTGGTTTATTTGTCCAATTACTTTTGACCTCCTAAAATGTGGAGTGTTTGTAAAGAAATGTGTACAATTCCTACAATTTCTATCAGATATTTTTGTTCAAACCTTCAAATTAAACGTTACAATCTGCACTTGAATTCTGTTGTAGAGGTTTCATTTCAAATCCAATGTGGTGGCATGCAGAGCCCAACTCGCGAAAATTGTGTCACTGTCCAAATATTTCTGGACCTAACTGTATATATATATATATATATATATATATATATATATAAAAAATAATATATATATATTCAATAAAGACAAGAAGGACAGACCCGTTGAAGCACCAGTATAGGGTGCGAAACGGCCGTCGTCTGACGTGCTGTCCCGTCTCACTCCCTCCCCGGTTTGCCTACAGCATGTTAACTAGCACATGTGAATAAAATACCCACCTCTTGCACAGCAACTATCGGTGAGTGCTCACAAGCCTGTCACAAATCTAATGTTATTTATTTATCTTACTCACTTAGGCCCCCTTCACATGTGTAGAGAAACACTGACGTTTTGCACGGCCGTGTTGAAGGTGCGTATCACTATCGTGTGCCGTGATTTTGGCACACAGGTGTCTTCCGTGTGCTATCTGTGATGGCACACGTGTGTTCTCCATGTGCTATCTGTGAAAGCACACGGAGAGCAGGAACTTTTTACTCACCTGTCCCTGGCGCTGCTGTCTCAGTCACTGCTGATTCTGGGTCCGCAGTGCAGTGAATATTCATGAGCATAATTAGCTGGCCCGGAAGCAAGTGACACTTGTGCCGAAGGCAGCAGCGCTGGAGACAGGCGAGAATAGAAAATAATTCTATTTCAAAGACGTGTTTTCTCCGATATGTGTCACATCAGTGTGTGGTCCGTGTGACATCAGTGCTGCCGATGAAACACGGACTTGGCTCCGTGCGGAATATATGGACACAGATGAAAATGGGTGAAAACGGGAGAAAACACAGATGTGTGAGAAGACCCATTGATTTTAATGGGAATGTGTATGTCAGTGTCTCTGGTACGTATGAAAACGGAGATCATATGTACTGGAATCACGAACGTGTGAAGGGGGCCTTATATAGCGGCATTATATCCACAGCGCTTTACAGATACACACAAATTCCTAATGGCAGTGCCTAGATACATTGAATTCCATGCTACCTTTTATGTACAGAAAATCTGAAGTTTCTTTTGCTGCTTTTAGTCGGAGGCATAGGCTTCTTGATCAGTTTATTGCATCCTTGCCTGTGCATATTTGCAAAACTATCAAAAACATGTAATAAGTGACAAAATGCAAAATGCAGATATTTACCATGAGCATACAGAATATTTTTCACTGCGGCACGGCAGAAATATTATGCCTTATGGGTTAAAATGTCATCAGCTTGTCAGCCTGATAGCACTGAAGCTAATCCTCTCCAGGACTTTGGGTTAACAACTTCCTGGTTAGTTACAAAAGTCACCTGATATGGACAAACATAGGAGGAGGCTAACAAACAGAATAGAGCAGCCGGTACTGTTTATACTGGCACAGGCCCAGTGCGAACTGGGAACCAGAAAGGAATACAAACTAAAACTGGTACTTCCTTGTGACAATGTTTTTGAGGGCATGAAATTGATGGTTATATGGCAATAGTCATATAGCCCTAAAGGGAATCTGTCATCAGGTTTTTGCTCCCCCATCTGAGAGCAGCATAATGTAGAGACACAGACCCTGATTCCAGCCATGTGTCACTTACTGAGCGGTTTGCTGTCATTTTGATACAATTAGTCTTTTTTCTGCTGGAGATCTAGCAGTTATAGAGCTTATGAATATGCTGGACTACCTGGCAGCATGTCAAGTAGTCCTGTAATGATAATCTACTGCTGATTAATCAGTGATCTATCACAACTACACTAAGCAGCCCAGTAAGTGAGACATCGCTGAAATCAGGGTCTATGTCTCTATATTATGCTGCTCTCAGATTAGGTGTTAAAAATCTGCTGACAGATTCCCTTTAAATAAACTCTAAATCTAAAAACAAACAAATAATATACTAAAAAGGTACACAAACCATGGTAGCTATCTTCTAGCAGGTAATAGGGTTACTTCTCAGATTTAATCCCCCTTCCAAAAACAGTATATACCCCATTTGTAGGGCTGCGTCCTTTTACTGGCAAATAAGTTTAGAGGGAATCTGCCATCAGGTGTTTGCCACTAATGTCAGAGCAGTATAACAGACAGATAGAAACCCTCATTCCATCAATGTGTCACTTACTGGACTGCGTGCTGTATTTTTTAAAAGTCACAGTTTTATCAGCAGGAGATTATCACTAGAGGACTAGTAAACCTGCTGCCATACAGTCCTCCCTATTCATAAGCTCTGTATAACCCCGCCTCCCAACACTGATTGGCTGTTTTCTGACTATTCACAGTGTACATAGAAAGCAGCCAATCAGAGGTGTAGGCAGGGTTATACAGAGCTCAGCAATGGAGAACTGCTAGATCAGTAGCAGAGAAAACAATCATTTTATCAATAATACAAAACACAGCCTAGCAAGTCATACAACACTGGAATCAGGGTCTCTGCCTCTACATTATGCTGCTCTCAGGTGGGGTAGCATCAACCAGGTGACAGATTCCCTTTAAAAGGGGCATAAAAACCTCAGGAGCTTCATACTTCATAGTTGGTGGCTCTTTTATATATTTCAGCTTTTGCACTGGAGACTAGGAGCTTAATTTTTTTTTCTCCAAAATCCCTTTAATATATCTTTACGGTTTATATTGGATCTCCGGATCTCTGTATGTAAACAAAGTTTTAATATTGGTATCAGGCCTTCTGATGGATTGATCACTATTTATAGCAAAACATCCAAGGGTCCATGAAAGCCCCAATGATACTGTCATGCAGGGTTGGGATTAAAATTTGTAACAACAGGTTCTCTATAAACCCCGCCCATTTGAAAACCACACCCATTTTGTTAGCCACACCCATTACATAACTACACCCATTCTGTAACCACAACCATTCTGTAACCACACCCATTGTCACGCACTTTCCTCAACCAAAAAATCCAAGTAATTTAAAGTAAAATCTCTTTCCCCTTCTTCTCCTCCTCTACCGTCACTCTCTTGTCCAGCACCAGCTGTTCCAGTCACGGTCAGTCATATTGTATTAAACGTTTTTTCTACAATTCTTAAAAATGATTACTAAAGGAGCCCTGCTAATCTTGGAATGGACGACCTTCCCCATACAGATCTCATCTCATGTGGCTGCTTTTCCAGTGCAGATCCATTCCCATTATGGCAACTTTCCCCTGCAGATCCCATCCCATTATGACCTCTTTCCCCTGCAGATCCCATTATGGCCCCTTTCCCCTGCAGATCCCATCCCATTATAGCCCGTTTCCCCTGCAGATCCATTCCCATTATGGCAACTTTCCCCTGCAGGTCCCATCCCATTATGGCCCTTTTCCCCTACAGATCCCATCCCATTATGGCCATTTCCCCCTGCAGATCCAATCCCATTATGGCCTCTTTCCCTTGCAGATCTCATCCCATTATGGCCCCTTTCCCCTGCAGATCCCATCCCATTATGGTCTCTTTCCCCTGCAGATCCCATACCATTATGGCCCCTTTCCCCTGCAGATCCCATCCCATTATAGCCCCTTTCCCCTGCAGATCCCATACCATTATGGCCAGTTTCCCCTGCAGATCCCATCCCATTATAGCCCCTTTCCCCTGCAGATCCCATCCCATTATGGCCCCTTTCCCCTGCAGATCCCATCCCATTATGGCCCTTTTCCCCTGCAGATCCCATCCCATTATGGCCCCTTTCCCCTGCAGATCCCATGCCATTATGGCCTCTTTCCTCTGAAGATCCCATCCCATTATGGCCCCTTTCCCCTGCAGATACCATCCCATTATGACCTCTACAGGCACACGGACGCTGGCAGGCGGCAGCAGGATGAGCAACCTCACCACGCTGCTGTGACCTCTGCAGCATCAGCGCGTCGCTGCACGCCAGGTCAGGGAGCAGACAGGCTACACTGAACCCGGAAATGCAGCGCGTACGGAGGTACGGGGATTCATTTGTGTTAGTGTCTTAAAGACACTAACACAAGTGAATACAGGGAACCGGATCGCCGGAGCCTTTTCCTGCCGGTTCGGGGAACGGGCTGCTATTTTAACAACCGATTGTCCGAACAGGACAGAACCGGCTGAATACCACCCCTGCGTACAGCAGTATACACATACATATAAACATCTACAGTCATGGCCAAAAGTTTTGAGAATGACACCAAAATTATATTTTCACATGATCTGTTGCCCTCTGGTTTTTAATTGTGTTTGATGTTTATATCATATACAGAAATATAATTGCAATCATATTATGAGTACCAAAAGGTTATATTGACAGAATGAGTTAATGCAGCAAGTCAATATTTGCAGTGTTGACCCTTCCTCTTCAGGACCTCTGCAATTCTCCCTGGGATGCTCTCAATCAACTTCTGGATCAAATCCTGACTGATAGCTGTCCATTCTAGCATAAGCAATGCTTGCATTTTGCCAGAATTTGTTGGTTTTTGTTTGTCCACCCGTCTCTTGATGATTGCCCACAAGTTCTCAATGGGATTAAGATCTGGGGAGTTTCCAGGCCATGGACCCAAAATCTCTATGTTTTGTTCCATGAGCCATTTAGTGATCACCTTTGCTTTATGGCAAGGTGCTCCATCATGCTGGAAAAGGCATTGTTGGGTGCCAAACTGCTCTTGGACAGTTGGGAGAAGTTGTTCTTGGAGGACATTCTGGTACCATTCTTTATTCATGGCTGTGTTTTTAGGCAAGACTGTGAGTGAGCCGATTCCCTTGGCTGAGAAGCAACCCCACACATGAATCGTTTCAGGATGCTTAACAGTTGGCATGAGACAAGACTGGTGGTAGCGCTCACCTCTTCTTCTCCTAATAAGCTGTTTTCCAGATGTCCCAAACAATCGAAAAGGGGATTCATCTGAGAAAATTACTTTGCCCCAGTCCTTAGCAGTCCACTCCCTGTACCTTTTGCAGAATATCAGTCGGTCCCTGATGTTTTTT
This sequence comes from Anomaloglossus baeobatrachus, assembly GCF_048569485.1. Taxonomy (NCBI): domain Eukaryota; kingdom Metazoa; phylum Chordata; class Amphibia; order Anura; family Aromobatidae; genus Anomaloglossus; species Anomaloglossus baeobatrachus. The sequence continues at coordinate 108,814,603 of NC_134361.1, forward strand.
CTGGAGAGAAGTAGCTTCTTTGCTGCCCTCCTTGAAACCAGGCCTTGCTCAAGCAGTCTCCGCCTCACAGTGCGTGCAGAAGCACTCACACCAGCCTGCTGCCATTGCTGAGCTAGCTCAGCACTGCTGGTAGTCCGATCCCACAGCTGAAACAGTTTTAAGATACGGTCCTGGCGTTTGCTGGTCCTTCTTGGGCACCCTGGAGCCTTTTTGGCAACAATGGAAGCTCTCTCCTTGAAGTTCTTGATGATGCGATAGATTGTTGACTGAGGTGCAATCTTTGTAGCTGCGATACTCTTCCCTGTTAGGCCATTTTTGTGCAGAGCAATGATGGCTGCACGTGTTTCTTTAGAGATAACTGTGGTTAACTGAAGTGAAACAATGATACCAAGCACCAGAATCCTTTTAAAGTGTCCAGTGGTGTCATTCTTACTTAATCATGACTGATTGATCGCCAGCCCTGTCCTCATCAACACCTACACCTGTGTTAATGGAACAATCACTAAAACAATGTTAGCTGCACTTTTTAAGGCAGGAATGCAATGATGTTGAAATGTGTTTTGGGGGTTAAAGTTCATTTTCTTAGCCAATATTGACTTTGCAAGTAATTGCTGTTAAGCTGATCACTCTTTATAACATTCTGGAGTATATGCAAATTGCCATTAGAAAAACTTAAGCAGTAGACTTTGTAAAAATTAATATTTGTAGCATTCTCAAAACGTTTGGCCATGACTGTACACACAGCATACAGCCATATACACATACATATACACACAGACAACTACACACACCGTACAGCTATATACACATACATGTATACAGATAAAGTCACATAGAAGCGTATACCTATTTGAAAACATTCACAAACATATAATCATACACACACATGTAGACAGACACAATCCTATACACACACATACTGGGGGGCTTTTACTGTTGATGATGGGGGACGCTTCTTCTCTTATCTACCATGCGGCCCACAGACTTGTTTGATGGTAAATTCCAGTGTGGTAAAGGACCTGTGCTGATCTCATTCCCATGTAATCAAAAGGGGCGGGGCCTCAGTCAACACAGCTGATGTCAGAAAGAAACTCTAGGCTATGTGCGCACTAGGCGTTTTTTTGCGGCATTTTTGCACGTTTTTCGGGAGCGTTTTTGGGCTCAAAACTGCATGACTTTGCTTCCCCAACAAAGTCTATGACTTTTCATTTTTGCTGTCCGCACACATCTTTTTTTTTCAGCTGCGTTTTTGAGCTAAAAAAAAAATGGACATGTCAATTCTTTCCTGCGTTTTACTGTTTTTCACCCATGCAATGCATTGGAAAAACACAGCAAAACGCAGTGATCAAAAACACAGCAAAACGCAGCAAAAAACACACCAAAACTCAGTAAAAATGCATGCGTTTTTTTCCGGTGCGTTTTTGCCACGGGTGCGTTTTCTTGCATTTTTGTGCGTTTTTACGGCCAAAAACGCAGCGTCAAAAAAACGCTGTGCGCGCACATAGCCTAAGTCGTCCTGGAGTTGTTTATAAGTGAAGCGAGGGTCTGAGGTAAGATCTCCAGATGGGGGGGGGCGAAGCCTGCATGATTATAGTGGACGGGAGGAAGCATGGCCGCGCCCACTAACAAAGCCGGTCACACCCACTACCCAGGCAGGTCCTCTAGCCACTGGGATGTAGCAACTGATGTGGCTGGATGGAGGCAGCGTGCGCTGCAGGAAGCCATTATAACACACATGGCCGCGCACTGTGAACTGCGTGCGGCCGTGTCTCCTGTACAATGCAGCCAGTCAGCACTGTCTGCGCCTGTAATGTGTCAGTGTGCCCGGCCACATCACAGTACAGGAGACACGGCCGCGCGCAATTCAGTGTGCGAGGTCATGTGTGTTATAATGACATTATGCAGCAGGCGGCCGGCCCTGTACAACAGCTGGGAGAGCAGCCCAGGGAGCAATTGCCCGCCTGCCTCCCGGAGAGAGAACCGGATTGCACCTCTGGGATCTTCCCGGTTAGGGAAATGGGCTCCTATTTTAACAACAGGTTCCACCGAACCAGGGAGAACCGGCTGAATGCCACCCCTGCTGTTATGTGTTCTCACATCTGCGCTATTATATCATTTATATATCTATCCATCTATCATCTATTATCTATCATCTTTCTATTTATCATCTCTATCATCTATTATCTATCATCTTTCTATCTATCCATCATCTATCTACCCATCTATCTATCTATCCATCTATCTATCCATCTATGTATCTATCTATCATCTATGTATTTATCTATCTATCTATCTATCATCTATGTATCTATCATCTATCTATTCATCTATCTATCCCTTCTATCTATCTATCTATCTATCTATCTATCCCTCCTATCTATCTATCTATCTATCATTTATCTATTATTTATCTATCCATTTATCATTTATCTATCATTTATCTATCCATCTAGCAGTTTCATGCAGTCTTCATGTTGTTTGGTTTGTACGTTTTATTTTGCTAGCACTAGTAATTGTCAGATCGGCTGTACACATTGTTGGTTGTACACATCGGTTGACCTGTTAAGTATAAAACTTATCTTTTCAATGTTTCTCTTATTTACACATTTTCTGTGTTAAAAAAAAACAACTAAAATAAGTAATGCTTGGTTAAATGAGAAAAATTATCTTTTTGTTTTTTGGACACTTTTCGTTCTATTGGATGCGCCGTACCTTCGCCAGCCGGACAGCTTAGTCTGCACAAATAATCTGGCTGCCAAAAAAACAGAACTCAAAAGTAAACTTGACGGAGCGCATTATAATTCAATATCCAAGATTCATCATCATCTGACTGACACTGAAGCTGCAGTATCTGCCTATATGGCTATGATCTGAGGCTTTGCCTCTCTTATCCGTCAGCTGAATCTTCTACTGCAGTCAGTGAGTCTGAGCCACCGGACCGGGGACAACCCTGCCCGTTACATAAGGTGCTTATGGCACCAGCGTGGATGAGTGTCCAAAGCAATAATTTCTTAGATTTCCCAATTTGTTTTCTGAGATTTGTGATGTGAAAATATAATGGAATTCACAAACTAATGTCAGTTTCTGGTTAAAAAACTGTGTTTTGAAAAACGTAATATTTTTGCTATTTCTACTTTTTGTTCTTTTCAGATCACTCACTATATTTTAAGGGAATCTGTCAATAGGATCAACCTTCTAAAGCCATGTGTATGGGCATGTAGGTCATAGGAAGCTGAATAAAGTGATACCTTGATATCTGCGATCCAATGTCTTATTCCAGATAAATCAATGCTTTCTTATATGTAAATGAGCTTTCAATCAATAGGTTGGACATAGGTCTCCCAAGAGTCTGCCTCAAGAGCTTATTTTAAATGAAAGGATGCATTACCAGTGTGAGACATGTAGATCAGGAGAGCAGACTGATAGTCATTACATGTCTCACAATAGTAATTTCCTGTCGTTTACAATAAGCTCTTAAGACAGACTCTCAGAGAGATCTACGTACGGTCCATAGCTCATGTAGATGGCTTAGGAAGATTGAGTCTACAACAGATTCCATTTGAAAATTTGATTTAAAGGTGGGCAATGTTTATAGGAGGGGTGTGGCCTATACAGACCAACATATTCACCATAGTTTATCCCAGAAATTGGCATAAATGTATAGTGCATATTTATGCATTCAATGAGCAGTCATAGATTTCTGTGTCGAATGCATGGATAGGCAAAAATGCATGGAATTTAGAATGACATTTGCACCTTTTCATAAGTTTGCTGTATTTTACTCCAACATACATGGTTTAAAGGGAACCTGTCAGTCGATTCATGTTGCCCACAGTTAGGGCACAGCCAGACTGCACAACTGCAGCCAGGTATGTTTTTTCTCAGAAACACTACGGCATTTCAGAGAAGATATAGCTTGAAGACCCGTCTGGGAATCATAGACAGAGAGGAGACTAGCCCTCCTCAGCCCTGGCTTCTCCCTTCACTGCTCTAGGTGATTGACAGTCCTCTGTGTGCATTTATCGGGAGAGACCTGTTAAAAATGTAGAGCATGGAGACGTCAGCTGTAAGTGTCACTGTACTAGTCAGGTCTCTCCCTATAGTTCCCGGCTGGATCCTCAAACTATAGCTTCTCTTAAACACCGAAGCATTTCAGACAAAAATAAAGATTTGTTTGCTCTCACTGTACACTCTTGTAGCCTTCAATGGGGTCACAGGAACCATGGATAAATATGTTGCCACATTGAGGCTGCCACTAAGAATACATCTTTAAAAAAAAAAACCCTGATACCTCCTCTCCAGACAATTGGGAAACCAATACCCAGTTATTCAGTTAGTGCAAAATCCATATGTGGAGCATAATGGGACTGAGCTATCCACGAGGGAGGAAGCCGGATGCTTCTGAAACGCGCGTCGGGAACCAGTTCAGTTCATTGAAAGTGAGAACAGCACCCTAGCAGGACATTATGAAGGAAGAAGTTGGGGTATAGCCTGTACCAGGACTTTAGCAAGCTCCACTTCAGCAATCTGGTATCTGGATCTACTATTACTTCATTGGCAAATGCACTCATCAAACTATCATTATTTTTCAAGTGCGACACAAACCAGCTGAGCGCCCCATCACGGAGGAAGACTGGTACACTTTCCAAGCCAACTACACTGTAATCACCTGATATCGACTCCGAGTGCTTCACTGCCACGTAGACAGATTTGTCAAGAGGAGTATAATGACAGAACAGGGGCTCCTAGGCTGGCCATCAGACTTTAGACCCTGCGATGTCCCTTATCTCAGAGGTAGGCACGATGGTAGCCAGGTCTGAGCTCCCAGTGGGACCCTGACTCCTATCCAAGCCCTGATTCTACTCCCCCCACCCTGGGAGCGAGCCGTAGAACCAGTAACAATACCCCATAGAAAAGATCCTAACAAGGGAGAATGAAAACTTGCATACACTGCACGCAAACAGAAAGGAGAGACTATATGTGTACTAGGGAATAAAGAAAATGGAAGGCAATAAACGCACAACAGGGGAACTTCCACACCACTCCAAATAGCAACTACAGATTACCATGAACTGGATAACTCAAAAAATTAGGATCGCTGAAGCTATCTCTGGCGATCCCCTAGCACACTCTCCAGCCTTAAATAGGAAGAGGCCAGCTGTGGATGGTAATCAGCAGCCTGGCTCTCAGAAGAGTTGCACACTGCTCCAAATGGATTAACTCCTGCATGGCTGGGAGCAGTGAAAACAACTCAGCCGATGCTCAGCAGATTGCCTGTCAGACTCTGCAATGTGAACAGGGTCTGATGCCGTTGTTCTAATCTGCAAATGCGGATCTGGACAGCGCATGACAGTATCTTACTGATTAAATGGAAGCAGCAGCATGGACTATCACTGCTAACATCAAAGGTGCATGAGGAGTCACCACATTTATTACAGTGTACCAACGTGCTTTTGTCATTTTCATCAACCAACAAAACAGATCTTCTGGTGGATGTAGCTTTTGGAAAAACTTAACTACAATCAGGAATAACGCACGCTTATATCTGAGCCATAGCCACTGGCCGGGGCATCACTCAGTATCTTCAGCTGACGGACAGAGCACCTTTTTTAGTCTAGTATAAAGTATATTTTAAAGTCAATGGAATTTCTGTTGTAAACTATACTGTGGCTGTATATTTATATATTATCCATAAAGCTATTTATTTCAAGCAAGGATTGGAGATTACTGTAATCTGAAAACTTTATATTAGCAAGGAATTAAATAATTATTATTATTAATTGAAATAATTATAGAGGACTTCGTGCTAATTTTTCATTTGTATTAAATGTTTAGAATAGTTCAAACCAGAATATCAGGAATAATCAATTAAAACATATGTTTTCAAGAAAATAAATTCCAAAACCCTGACACTACAATGTTACTTACTTTGATTTGAATTCCGCTTCCTCCGAATTGATGCTCTAAGTAAGTCAGAGCCTTGCAAATCCTCCTTGAAGCGTCGAGACTTCACATCGTGGAACCATTCTCCAGTCACAAATTTTTTCTTTTTATCATCTTTCAAAGATCCCTGAAGACGTCTAAATGAGGAAAAAAAATGTTGTATCCAACAGTATCCATCATATCAATATCTGTTGATGCATTTACTTTCTTCTACATTTACCAAAATTAACATTTTGTACAATAATATCAACATAAAAGTGGAATTTGAAGTGTACACTTCCCAAAAAAGTAGCGTTATATGACAGATATATAGGAGGAAGATAACAGTAATATGGGCAAACAAAACACTTTATGATCTAATTTTTTCCTTGGTCTTTACCATTGATCTGTTATTTGATAATAAAGATGATAACAGAGAGTAGTAGAAAAAGGGTTTTCAACACCGCGCCAATGACCCAATCGGATTCAGAAGGAGATTAATGCTTCTTTATTTTCATGCACAGGTCAACGCGTTTCAGGAGTCTAAGCTCCCTTCATCAGGACACAGGCAAAAGATCATCAGATCAAATTATTTGATAATAAAGCAGAGAAACTGACAAGTGTCCAACGTAAAGGCTTCTATACACATTGAACGACTTAACGTAGAGTGTTGGAATGATCGTTTTAGTTTCAGCTCAGATCGTCATTGTTTGAACTGAAGTCGGATGTGTGTCTTTTTTGGCTGAAAGATGGACTAGAGATGTCACTCAAAGAAAGATTGCGCATCCACGACCCATCATTTGTTGAAAGATTATTCATTTGTCACACGATTTTACTGAGCACGTATGGCAAGGATGGGCAACTACAATGGCCAATATGGACTAAAATGTATACGACTCTTGATTATTCTTTAAATAACTGTTTTTTTAAACATCCGTTCAATCAGCAACACATGTTAATCGAATGTGTATGGGGCTTTTACTGTCCTGAATTAAGATGAGGAGGGATGGTTAACATCTGATGAACAATGGAATAATCCAACTTCACGTTTCCATAAAAACACAGCTTTAATGAAAAACTTTTTTAAAATACAAAGAATATTTTTCTTGTAATAAAGATAAGCCACAAAAGTATACTATCTCTGGGTCAGGAAAAATCTAAAGGTTCTGTAAACCGCACACCAGATGCGTTTTGAGCACATGGCTCTTAGCACCCTTCTTATGTTACTTCCCTGGTCATCTTCCTGTGCTGACTTCTCACCTGCTTGTCCCGCGCCTACGCACACAGTGTCCTGAGCTGGTGTCCGCAGACCCTACGGGGTGGCTTGAAGCTCTGTCCCTTGGCCCTCTATGGTCACCTTCCAACAGATTCGTGTGAAAAGTTGGCTTCGGTACTTGCAGTTTCCTTAGCCTCCGGTTTTACTAGCTGAGCACGTTGGTTATTCTCCTCTAGTCTAGGGATCGGATCCCCGTCTGCGGCCAAGTCCCTCCACTCAAATATGTCGTATGTAGAACGAGACCACGGATGTATGCGCACTTCCCGTGGGCTCTAGTACCCCTTCTCTCTTGTGCCTGGGCCGAGCTGCACCAGCTCCAGACCACAGGTCTTCACTCCTCCACTGCTCCTTCTCGACTGTCTCACTTTCCACAGGCTGCTGCCACTAACTAGACTCCACCCCCCAGCGGCCGATATTACCCTGGTCTGATGCAGTGTTACTGAGTGAGAGTGTCTGTGTTTTGTGTATACTGGTGGATTACCTCTTCCTTACCCAGGGATGGGATACCACACCTCTGGCTGAGATGCAGTACCTCTTTGGCGACTGAAGCCTCAGGGGCGACACATGCCCATGGTCTTCTAAAAACAGTAGTGATAGCCATACACACAGTGCCTTTGCAAGACAATAACACAAAGCCAAGGGGATATTTATTTTAAGTGTCTCCTCTTACTTATCGTGGCGTAATCCTGCCTGTCTAGGCTTCAGTAGTGTATTGCCTCTTCTTTTAAAAGTGGGATCACTCTTTAATTAGTCTGAATACAAATAGGTGTAAAAAAAAACTGCTCCAAAGACAAGCTCAGTTTTCCAGCATTCTCACTGATCAGCTGATTGGAGAGGCCGCAGCCATTGTCATGTTCCCATCATTGTTTATCCCACACAGCACTGTGCATTTTGTAGTGGCTGTGCCTGGTACTGCAGCTCACACATTCAATGTATAGGACAGCTGCAATACTACCCATAGTTGGTACACTACACTCTGAAGGTTTTTTGTGAGGGGTGCACCATGCCACTAGAACAGGGTTTTACAAAAGATCCAAAGGTAATCAACATCAAACCTTTATTTTGCCCAACACATGATGATCAAAATTAGAGAACAGCAATGACTGTAGCACAGAGAAAGATTATAACTAAATTTTCTGAAGGTAACAACAGTCACCAATCAGTAGGACGTGTACAGGCCTTTGCTTTGAATGACTTCAGCACATCTGCGGCCACAGGACATAACTAGTCTCTTACATTGCTCTGGTGTGATTTTGATCCACTCTTCTTCCAGTCTCTTGCATAGTTCTTTGACTGTTGTGGGTTTCTTGGCCATAACTTTGTCACCAAGGATTTTCTAGAGGTTTTCAATTGGATTTAGATCAGGACTTTGGGCTGGCCGTTTCATTGTTTCAATGTTTTCTGTTTCAATGAACTGCTTTACCAGTTTTGCTGTGTGACAGGGGACATTGTCCTGCATGAAAATTGCTGGCTGATTGAATCATGAGCGCAAGGTAAGGAACCACATGGTGTTGAAGAAGGTTCTGATACACACTGGCATTCACTCTGCCATGTAGCTGTATGATTCAACTTCTGCTACAGAAAACATTCCCCAAACCATGACACTTCCACCACCACCTTTCAATTACTTCTTATCAAACTTTGGGTTCAGTCTTTTCCCAGTTTGTTGATGAACACAATGTTTCCCATCAGACCCAAATAGATTAAACTTGCTTTCATTTCATCACTAAAATGACCTGTAGACCACTTCTCTGTCCACACAACATGCTTCTCACCAAAGGTGAGTCTAGCCTTTTGATTCTTTCTGATAATGGGAGGTTGGTCACTGCAGAGTGGGCTTTCAGTCCAAATGCTCTTAAACGTCATAACACTGTATGAAGAGACAGATCCTTACCCTGTTCAGTGCTGAACTGCCAAGCAATTCAAGCTGCAGTTGTTGCAACGATTACTCATGGAGCTTCTCCGCATTATCCTGTCCTCTTTTGCATTTGTATTTCGAAGGCAACCATCCTTTTTGGGGAACTTGAAAGAGTTTGTGATGTTGTAAAGATGCAATGTTCTTGAAATCACAGACTTGGAACAACCAAATTCTCATGCTATGGCTGACAGGGCCAACCCTTTGGTCTTCATCTGGAGAACCTTCTGCTGGAGGGTTTTAGTCACTTTGGAACGGTACACCATTTTTTCAAAGTCACTGCAAACTGGAACGTTATGCTGCCAGTTAAATAGAGTTTGCCAGATAATTAAGGAAATTAGTACCAGATGTCAGATTAACACCAATAACTTGCAGGTATATGAAAGTGTTCTCTAATTTTGATCAGTATTCTTTTTCATTTATCTCATTTACATTTTTATTATGTACTTTTGAAATAAGCTTAAAATACTGTGAGTTTACTCATGTTAGGATATAATCACATAGGACTACACAATGACCACAACATTTAGGAAATTGTGTGTTGTTCTCTAATTTTGATCTCCAGTGTATGTACATAACTATGCCAGGTACACAATAGAGGGGATGTGTCGATTGCCAGAGTGCCACGGTCTCTTCCTTTAGCAGATTGGTGGGAGTGCAAGTAAAGGTCCAGTCACACTAAGCAACTTACCAGCGATCCCAACAACGATAGGGAGCGCTGGTAAGTTGCTAGGAGGTTGCTGGTGAGATGTCACACTGCAACGCTCCAGCGATCCCACCAGCAACCTGACCTGGCAGGGATCGCTGGAGCGTGGCTACACAAGTTGCTGGTGAGCTCACCAGCAACCAGTGACAAGCCCCCAGCGCCGCGTGGAAGATGCTGCGCTTGGTAACTAAGGTAAATATCGGGTAACCAACCCGATATTTACCTTGGTTACCACCGCACGGAGCTACACGTGCAGAGAGCAGGGAGCAGCGCACACTGAGCGCTGGCTCCCTGCTCTCCTAGTTACAGCACACATCAGGTTAATTACAGGATGTGTGCTGCAGCTACATGTGCACAGAGCAGGGAGCAGCGCACACTGCTTAGCGCTGGCTCCTTGCTCTCCTAGTTACAGCACACATGGGGTTAATTTCCCGATGTGTGCTGTAGCTACATGTGCACAGAGCAGGGAGCAGCGCACACTGCTTAGCGCTGGCTCCCTGCTCTCCAAGCTACAGCACACATGGGGTTAATTTCCCGATGTGTGCTGTAGCTACATGTGCACAGAGCAGGAGCCGGCACTGACAGTGAGAGCGGCGGAGGCTGGTATCAAAGGTAAATATCGGGTAACCAAGGACAGGGCTTCTTGGTTACCCGATGTTTACATTGGTTACCAGCCTCCGCAGAAGCCGGCTCCTGCTGCCTGCACATTTAGTTGTTGCTGTCTCGCTGTCACACACAGCGATCTGTGCTTCACAGCAGGACAGCAACAACTAAAAAATGGCCCAGGACATTCAGCAACAACCAACGACCTCACAGCAGGGGCCAGGTTGTTGCTGGATGTCACACACAGCAACATCGCTAGCAACGTCACAAAAGTTGTTCGTTAGCAGCGATGTTGCTAGCGATGTTGCTTAGTGTGACGGGGCCTTTAGACTCCACTTATCTGATATTGATAACATGTACAGTGCCTACAAGTAGTATTCAACCCCCTGCAGATTTAGCAGGTTTACACATTCGGAATTAACTTGGCATTGTGACATTTGGACTGTAGATCAGCCTGGAAGTGTGAAATGCACTGCAGCAAAAAAGAATGTTATTTCTTTTTTTTTAAATTGTGAAAAGTTTATTCAGACGGTCATTTATTATTCAACCCCTCAAACCACAAGAATTCTGTTTGGTTCCTCTAAAGTATTAAGAAGTATTTCAGGCACAAAGAACAATGAGCTTCACATGTTTGGATTAATTATCTCTTTTTCCAGCCTTTTCTGACTAATTAAGACCCTCCCCAAACTTGTGAACAGCACTCATACTTGGTCAACATGGGAAAGACAAAGGAGCATTCCAAGGCCATCAGAGACAAGATCGTGGAGGGTCACAAGGCTGGCAAGGGGTACAAAACCCTTTCCAAGGAGTTGGGCCTACCTGTCTCCACTGTTGGGAGCATCATCCGGAAGTGGAAGGCTTATGGAACTACTGTTAGCCTTCCACGGCCTGGACAGCCTTTGAAAGTTTCCACCCGTGCCGAGGCCAGGCTTGTCCGAAGAGTCAAGGCTAACCCAAGGACAACAAGGAAGGAGCTCCGGGAAGATCTCATGGCAGTGGGGACATTGGTTTCAGTCAATACCATAAGTAACGTACTCCACCGCAATGGTCTCCGTTCCAGATGAGCCCGTAAGGTACCTTTACTTTCAAAGTGTCATGTCAAGGCTCGTCTACAGTTTGCTCATGATCACTTGGAGGACTCTGAGACAGACTGGTTCAAGGTTCTCTGGTCTGATGAGACCAAGATCGAGATCTTTGGTGCCAACCACACACGTGACGTTTGGAGACTGGATGGCACTGCATACGACCCCAAGAATACCATCCCTACAGTCAAGCATGGTGGTGGCAGCATCATGCTGTGGGGCTGTTTCTCAGCCAAGGGGCCTGGCCATCTGGTCCGCATCCATGGGAAGATGGATAGCACGGCCTACGTGGAGATTTTGGCCAAGAACTTCCGCTCCTCCATCAAGGATCTTAAGATGGGTCGTCATTTCATCTTCCAACAAGACAACGACCCAAAGCACAAAGCCAAGAAAACCAAGGCCTGGTTCAAGAGGGAAAAAATCAAGGTGTTGCAGTGGCCTAGTCAGTCTCCTGACCTTAACCCAATTGAAAACTTGTGGAAGGAGCTCAAGATTAAAGTCCACATGAGACACCCAAAGAACCTAGATAACTTGGAGAAGATCTGCATGGAGGAGTGGGCCAAGATAACTCCAGAGACCTGTGCCGGCCTGATCAGGTCTTATAAAAGACGATTATTAGCTGTAATTGCAAACAAGGGTTATTCCACAAAATATTAAACCTAGGGGTTGAATAATAATTGACCCACACTTTTATGGTGAAAATTTATTAAAATTTAACTGAGCAACATAACTTGTTGGTTTGTAAGATTTATGCATCTGTTAATAAATCCTGCTCTTGCTTGAAGTTTGCAGGCTCTAACTTATTTGCATCTTATCAAACCTGCTAAATCTGCAGGGGGTTGAATACTACTTGTAGGCACTGTATGTGCTATTCCATATTCACCTGGTTAAAGAGAACTTGACAGCTGATTCAATCTGCTCGAACCACAGGCATAATGATTCAGACACTGGATGCGGCGTTCCAAAGAAAACATATGACTGATGACCATGCATTTCGGATGACTAGTCCATGAGGTGGATATACAGTGGCTTCTCTTTATTCAACTCCTCATGATTGACAGATTTCTCCTAATACACAGTCAGTCATGGGAAGCGGGGTGGGGAAAAGCCACCATGGACTAGCCTCTTGGACAAGTCATCTGAGATGCATCGGTCCTGGCTAGCTTTTTAAAGTATGTCGGTGTGTGATTCATACTGGCCGTAGGTCTGTCAGCATGAAACATATCATAGGTTCCATTTAAAGGAAACCTGTCATGAAAAAAAATTCTATTAACCTGCAGATTATTAACGTTGTGATGCCATGCAGCTGTAAGACTAAGAGCCCCACCGCTATGGTAAATGATCTTTATTCTTCCTGGCAGCTCAGGCTATCAGTCATAGGGGTGCAGCCAGCACAAATTTAGTCACCGTGCAGTGCATAAAGAATGGGGCTACAAATGCTCTCTCGGCACTGACTGACAGCCGGCTCAGCACTGATGCTATACTGTGATGTTGGAAATGTGCATGTCTAGCAAAGGCACAAAGTGATGATAGCATGTTCTCTTTCAATATAGAGCAGTACATCTGTGACTTCATGATACATCAATGAAATGTAGACCCCTGATACCAACAGCACTCATGCAGCTCCACATAAGGACACTGCCACCACCAAGTTTTACTGTAGGCACTATGCATTTTTCTAAATTAATTTGTCTAAATGCCTGGTGCATACAGTGAAACATGGTGGCAGTGCCCTTTTGCAGGACTGCATGATGCGGCTGGTGTTGGGGAGCTACATTTCATTGGTGGCATTATAAATTTACAGATGTACCGCTCTATGCTAAAAGAGAAGATGATACTATCACTCCATGCCTTTGTTAGATGTGCATAATAATTGAAAACACAAATCTATTGCATTTTTGAAGAAGAATAGGGTGCAAGTGATTCAGTGGCCAAGTATATCTCCTGATTTGAATCCAATCCAACACTTCTCAGGAATTCTGATGAGACAAATTGTCATCACTCTCCATACAGCATCCAGGCTCTAAAATAGATTGTTCTCATTGAATCATAGAATGATAGAGTTGGAAGGCACCTCAAGGGCCATCGGGTCCAACTCCCTGCGAGTGCATGTTTTCTAATTCTTGAAGAATGGAAAAGGATAGATGTTGTAATAGGTCCCCAACTTCTTGATCCCATTCCTAGAAGACTTAAGGCTGCTTTACACGCAGCGACATCGTCGCTCGTGAAAGCACCCACCCCCGTCGTTTGTGCGTCACAGGCATATCGTTGCCCGTGGCGCATAATATCGCTAGTGCCCGTCACACTACTTACCTTCCTAACGATGTTGCTGTGGGCGATGAACAGCCTCCTTTCTAAGGGGGCGGTTCGTGCGGCGTCACAGTGACGTCACACGGCAGGCGTCCATTGGAAGGGCGGAGAGAAGACGCATGAAAGTCACGCCACCTCGTTGCTGGCTGGACACAGGTACGGTGTTGTTCGTCGTTCCTGAAATGTCACACATAGCGATGTGTGCTGCCTCAGGAACGACGAACAACAAGTGTCCCGAACCAGCAACGATTTTATGGAAATTAACAACGTATCAACGATAAGGTGAGTATTTTTGATTGTTAGCAGTCGCTCGTACATGTCACACGCAACAACGTCGCTAACGAGGCCGAATGTGCGTCACGAATTCCGTGACCCCAACGACATCTCGTTAGCGATATCGTTGCGTGTAATGGGGCCTTTAGTCCTGCCTTATAAATCATGGAGGGCATACAAAATACTAGATGTAGTAGTTTTTGATGTGGGGTGTATTCAGGGTTGTCAACCAAAATTTCCAGGACAGTCTGTAAAAATGAAGCACTTTTTTTCCCTGTCCATAAAATAAATTTAAGGTGTCCGTGATTATTTTGGAGATGAAGGAACTTATACAGATTAATCGGACTTTAGTTCTCATTTTACAGTTCACAGTGAATGCAGTTAATGTTTTCATTTCAGAATTATGGGCTGTAGACGAATATCACTTATAATCAATGATTTTGAATGTTTGTCCAATCTGTCTGTAAAATAATATCTGTCTGTTGATTTATTTTTTTTTTAAACTGTCCAGAAAAAATAATGAGTCAAGTTGGTAACCCTGGGTGTATTCATTTTTGATTCAACTAATTTGAGTAAAAATGTACATTTTTTTTAAAAGTTATATTATTAACCTTACTTTCATTTTATGGGTTTAAAAAATGTTGTAAGAAACAGCCTTGTCAAAATTTCTGAAATTGTTCCTGAGCAGGCGTATACCTGGAAAATGCAAAATTAGAAAGCTAAACCCACCCTAAAACTATAGATATCGCTTGTTTAGTTTACATTTCCAAGGCACACACTTGGGGTACTGCAGGATATAATGTGCAATAACACAAATACTGTCTATGAGTCTGTACGGTCTACAAATTCTACATCCAGGGTTTGTTTTTACTTTTTTTACATTTTAGAAGACTATTTCAAAATAACTACTTAAGGATATTCTGCAATAATTACTTTACTGTACATACAAGTGAAGATAAGGAAGTTTATTAAAAGCAATAGACATTTTAGAGCCTACGACATTATAGTATATGTTTCTGCTTACGCCCTTGTTGACCGATAAAGGGTTAAATCTATTAATTTTAAGCAAGTATTACAGGATATGATGTGTGGTTTTATGATGATTTGTTGCACCCTGGGTCAGTATCTATGGTAGGGTCCTACCTGATGCGGTCACTGTCCTTCTTCTGCAGGTCAGCATCTCTTTGCAGGACTTTCATGAGCTTGTCATACTCCTCATCTGTCAAGAAGCTGAGGTCCAGCATGGTGCCTGAGCTGTTCTTCATTGCAAATAGAACAGAAACTTCTAGTTAAAATAAAGCTGGTAAAGTTTAACCATGGAGGCACCAGAAGTAAGGATGACTTCGCCTGGAAGAATGGAGTTAGCAGGAGCGGAACATGTGGAAATTTGGCAGCTTCATCTTCTCAATTTAGCTGCTATCCAAAAGTAATGAAGGTTAATTTCCATCCACTTTCCCCAGCGCAGTCACTGTGTTTCCAAGGAACGCGCGCAGACTACAGTGGTCCCCATTGTCTGTAGTAATAGGGTTTAGGGTCCATTTCAGATGTCACAATTTTTCCTATGAAGAAAAGAAGAATTGTAAACTGGACTGGTTACAGCTCGGAGAAAATATTCCTTCTAGATTTAGATGATCATGACATACGGCGAGGAGTGAATGTGTACTATGGGGGCGGAGGATATTTATTCCTCGGAACACGTTCCAAAGAAAGCGACAGAGCTTGACTTATTCCAGTGGTGCAGGCAAATTCTGCCAAGGTAACAGTATGCGGTGATATCAGCCCTGTAAAGTAAGGGCACGGGAAAAGCAAACACCGGACGGCCAGGGCGTGCTGATTACGAAAAAAAATAACTGTGTAAACATGGAGCATAGAGCTTGTGGCTAGAACAAAGCCGAGGTCATTTGTCAAATTCCAAGGTTACCTGGAACTTTTGTTGGGAAAGTGATCTCAAGTAGACTCGGGAAGCCAGTATGGGCACACGTTACCTGTCCATATGTTCTCCGCGGATCTCGAGAGCAGAAATAGACTGCGGATGGGAGTGTCTACCTGTCCTACCACTTTCCTTTACCATTCTGCACACCAATAATTCCAGTAACCCTTTTACTCATCTCATCGTCCCCTGGGGACAGAAATATATTGTGAAACCACCCTTTGTGGACACACTGTAGTGACAATCGCTGTGTTAGTATAGATTCCTGACCTAGCCAGCCCAGTTTCCTTAAAGCTATAGTGAACAATTGCTGGAAAGGAGCCAGCAGTGCCTGTTATTGGAGCCTGGTATGGAAAAGGTTACATAAATAGAACTATTTCACCTTCTTGTCTTTAGCGCTTCACAACATGCATACAAGTATCAGGGCGTATTGTGATCCATTTACAGCTCCCCATTGTCCACGGGCGGCTACATTGTTTCCCTAACAAAACCTCAAGTCTTATTTACATTTGTTGTGCAGTTGGATGTAATTTATTGTTCCCTGTTATCAGCGATTTCATGCAGGGGATAGCTTGATTGTAATGGTTGTCTTAAATGACATGAATTCTAATGACTGATTGCTCCAGTGATAATTGCTTTTCCCCCATTTATTTCCAATTCTGGCAACCTCCATATATGTGAACCCTTAGGCTATGTTCACACAGGGCTTTTTTGGTAATTTTTTTTTTCCTGACCTAAAACTGATCTTGTGGCAGGAAATCTCCTTTCAGTCATCTGCGTTTTTAGTGCGTTTTTCATGCGTTTTTTTTAGTGGCGTTTTTGCTGCAGATTTGCTGCTTTTTTCCTACAAAATAGGTTGTATCAATGAAAAAAATGCAGCAAATCTGTAGTAAAGAATTGACATGCTCACTTTCCGTTTATGCGTTTTTGTTTTTTGCTCCTTTTCTTCCGAGCGCTGTAACTTTTTTATTTTTCCGTCAATCTTGCCATATGAGGGCTTGTTTTTTGCGTGACGAGTTGTACTTTTAAATGAAACCATAGGTTTTACCATATATTGTACTGGAAAACAGCAAAAAAATTCCAAGTGTGGAAAAACTGCAAAAAAAGTGTGATCGCACAATAGTTTTTGGGATGTTTTATTCACCGTATTCACTATATGGTAAAACTGATGTATCTATGTGATGCCTCAGGTCGGTGCGAGTTTGTAGACACCAAACATGTATAGGTTTACTTGTATCTAAGGGGTTAAATAAAAATCACAAGTTTGTCCAATAAAAGTGGCGCACGTTTTGCGCCATTTTCCGAAACACGTAGCATTCTCATTTTTCGGGATCTATGGCTCAGTGATGGCTTATTTTTTGCGTCTCAAGCTAACATTTTTAATGGTACCATTTTTGCGCAGATGCTACGTTTTGATCGCCTGTTATTGCATTTTGCGTAAAACATGCGGCGACCAAAAAACGTAATTTTGGCGTTTGGAATTTTGTTGCCACTACGCCGTTTACCAATCAGATTAATTGATTTTATATTTTGATAGATCGGCATTTCTGAAAGCGGCGATACCAAATATGTGTATATTTATTTATTTTTTAACCCTTTAATTTTCAATGGGATGAAAGGGGGGTGATTTGAACTTTTAGGTGTTTTTTTTTACTTTTTTTTATTTATATTCAGCAATCCGATCGCTATTATCTATCTGCTGATCACAGCTATACAGCTGTAAACAGCAGATACAGTCACTTCCGGTTTCCCTCTGCTCCGTGCCGAGGAAAAACGAAAGTGAAACTTCGTAACTGCAGGCGTCATCACATGACCCTGTGCTACGATAGCAACCACCGAATGTCACGTGATCACTCACGTGACTTTCGGTGGGGGCGGCGGTAAGTAAAAAACATGGCCGCGCGCATATAGATCTCGCTGCCAGACTTTGGCAGCGAGATGTAAGGGGTTAAATGTTGCGAGTGGAAGCGATTCCACTCGCAACATGCAGGCACACATGTCAGCTGTTGAAAACAGCTGATATGTGTGCAGACAGCCGCCGCCTGCCTGCGGCAGGGGGCGGGGCTTAACGGGACACGATCCTTAACGGATAGATCCGTCCAAGGTCGTGAAGGGGTTAAAAACCTGACCAAAAACACAGGTATTTGACAAAACAGTCAGGAAAAAAACCTGATGTATTTTTGTGTGTGTGTGCATGAGATTTCAGAAATCTCATAGACTTTGCTGGGACTGTAAAAAGTAGCTTTTTATTAGCATGGATTTGCATAAAACCAAAGCAAATCTGCAGCTAAAAAACGCAGCAAAAACTTACCAAAAAAGCCCTGTGTGAACATAGCCTTAGGCTCCCACACACGTTAGACTGGTGCCAGCTGAACCTGCTGATATTGATGGGTTCGGCCGACTGTCTAAGGGTATGTGCAGACGCTGCAGATTTGGTGCAGAAATATTCTGCATGAAATCTATACCTTGTGGCAGTAAAATGCACTAAAAAACGCACAGAAAAATGCATGCTTTTTTGTTGCGCTTTTTTTCCAGGCGTATTTTAATTAAGTCAATGGCTGGAAGGGCTAAAAAACATAGAAAAAAAAACGCCCCAACAATTGACATTCTATCTATTTTTTCTGCACCAAATCAGCAATGAAAAAAAAAACAAGTGTGCACAGCACTTCAGAAATCTCATAGACTTTGCTTGCTTCAAGATTGTCATGCAGATTTTGGTGCAGATTTCTCAAAAAACGCATGGAAAACTACATAAAAAATGCACTGTGTGCACATAACCTAATGTGTACAGGAGCGACGACCAATTGTTCGGGAGAAGTGTCTATCACCCATGTCCGATTGTTGATTGCCATCAGCCGACAAGTCAGTCGGCAGCTTTTGTTGCACGAGGACAATAAATGAAGTGCATGTGAATGTATACAAAGTGCAGCTCAGACCTTTTAGTTTTAATGGAAGGCGGCTATATTTAACTGTAATACATGAACTATATCTAAGGGTACCGTCTCACTAAACGACATACCAGCAATTTCGACCACGATATGACCTGGTCAGGATCGCCGGTGCGTCGCTACATGGTCGCTGGTGAACTGTCAATCAGGCAGATCACACCAGCGACCAGTGACCAGCCGCCAGCCAGCAACGACTCATGGAAACGATGCTGCGCTTGGTAACGAAGGTAAATATCGGGTAACTAAGCAAAATGCTTTGCTTAGTTACCCGATATTTACCCTGGTTACTAGAGCACACCGCTTAGTGCTGGCTCCCTGCACTCGTAGCTAGGGTACACATTGGGTTACTAAGAAAAGAGCTTCACTTAGTTACCCGATGTGTACTCAGGCTACGTGTGCAGGGAGCCAGAACTGGCAGCCTGAGAGCGGCGTACGCTAGTAACCAAAGTAAATATCGGGTAACCAAGCAAAGCGCTTCGCTTAGTTATCTGATGTGTACCTTGGTTACCAGCGTCCGCAGCTTCCAGACGCCGGCTCCCTGCTCCTTGCACATTCAGATCGTTGCTCTCTCGCTGTCAAACACAGCGATGTGTGCTTCACAGCGGGAGAGCACCGTCCAAAAAAATGAACCAGAGCAGTGTGTAACGGGCAGCGATTTCACAGCAGGGGCCAGGTCGCTGCTTAGTGTCACACACAGCGAGATTGCTGATGAGGTCACTGGTACGTCACAAAACCTGTGACTGAGCAGCGATCTCGCTATGTGAGAAGTAACCCTAAGGTAGCTACAGGTACACATTAAATTGGCTATAGTTCAGTCTACCTTGTTGGTTTAATTTCTCCAAAATGAGAAAAAAAGCCAGAAGTCACTTTAAAAACTTGAAGCCAGTTTTAAATCTTAGATATAAAATGTTAAAGGGCCACTTTTGACTTTTAGGATTGCTACTTCCAATAGGAGGTATAAAATGCAAAGTACAAAAAAATGTTCCTGTACTATGCAGACACTGCTCACAAATCCTTTAATACACCACATGTGTATTTTAAATATTTGACAAGTGCCAATTGTTTGCTTCAAAAGGTGTAGGCTATTGGCATTACATCTGTTACCTACTGGAAAAATAAAAAACAAAATACAAATTACTAAATTTAACTATGTTGATGCCCGCATTGCCAACACCAAGTGCGCACTTCACTGTAACCTTCCAGAAAACCAAACCACTCTACTTTAAACATGAAATGGGTGTTCCAATATTCTGCAGAGAATGCACATACAGCTCTGGCAAAAATTAAGAGACTACTGCAAAATTTTCAGTTTTTCAGATTTTTTTCTTTACAGGTATATTTTTGAGCAAAATGTAAATTGTTCATTTATTTAATAAACCACTGACAACATGTCTCCGAATTTCCAAGCAATACATTTTGTATTTATTTTCTGAAAATGAGAAATGGTCAAAATAACAAAAAAAATGCATTGCTTTTAGACCTCAAGTAATGCAAAGAAAACAAGTTTACAATCATTTAGAAAAAAACAATACTAATGTTTCAACTCAGGAAGAGTTCAGAAATCAATATTTTGTGGAATAACCATGATTTTAATCACAGCTTTCATGCGTCTTGGTATGCTTTCCATCAGTCTTTCACACCTTATTGGTGGCGGATTGGTGATGATCTGGGGATGTTTCAGCAAGGCTGGAATTGGGCAGATTAAACTTTGCAAAGGACGTATGAATCAAGCCGCATACAAGGTTATCCTGGAAAACAATTGCTTCCTTCTGCTCAGGCAATGTTCCCAAACTCTGAGGACTGTTTTTTCCAGCAGGACAATGTGCCATGAAACACAGCTAGGTCAATCAATGTGTGGATGAAGGACCACCACATCAAAACCCTGTCATGGTCAGCCCAATCTCCAGACCTGAACCCCATTGAAAACCTCTGGAATGTAATCAAGAGAAAGATGGCTAGTCACAAGCCATCAAATAAAGAAGAACTGCTTACATTTTTGCACCAAGAGTGGTGTAAGATCACCTAAAAACAGTGTGAAAGACTGGTGGAAAGCATGCCAAGACACAGTTATTCCACAAAATATTGATTTCTGAACTCTTCCTGAGTTAAAATATTAGTATTGTTATCTCTAAATGATTATGAACCTGTTTTCTTTGCTTTATTTGAGGTCTGAAAGTAATGCATTGTTTTGTTATTTTGACCATTTCTCATTTTCAGAAAATAAATACAAAATTTATTGCTTGGAAATTCGGAGACATTGTCAGTAGTTTATAGAATAAAAGAACAATTTACATTTTACTCAAACATATACCTATAAAGAGAAAAATCAGAAAAACTGAAAATTTTGCACTGGTCTCTTAATTTTTGCCAGAGCTGTATTGTATATATTATAACCCCAGCCTATCTTAGAAAACTTCTCTAGCCCATCCACTGTGCATTCACGTGAATGGGGATCTGTGTGCCTAAGATAGCCAGAAGTGGCACTATGCAGTAGTGTAACCTCAAATTCATTTTACCCAATGCAACATATCCAACAGGGCCCCCATCTATCGTGTTTCCCCCCAAAAAAGACCTACTGTTACGGGGGGCTGTCTGATAATAACCGAAAGGAGTATCAGACAGTCAGGGTCCACCGTGCAAAGACTTTGCTGCAGACTATGGCAGAGTGCAATACCTCTGTTAACTCACAGAAGGATATAATAAGAAAGTAAAGCAATTCCTCCCTTACTTGGAGGGTGTGTGGAATGATCTCTGTTAATAATCACAGAGACAAAGGCAATGTGTGCGAAATGGCACCTACCTAGGTCCGCTCTTCTAGTGGTGCAAAAGAGACGAACAGCAGCGTAAGCCGCACAAAGCTCCTACCTGCGTTCGCTCCACTAGTGTGCGAGGACACGAACCACTAGATATGGCACCTGCCTAGGTCCGCTCTTCTAGTGGTGCAAAAGAGACGAACAGCAGCGTAAGCCGCACAAAGCTCCTACCTCTGTTCGCTCCCCTAGTGTGCGAGGATACGAACAACTGCCAGACGCAGTATAAGGAACGTTACCCTAGCGGCAACGTCCACCTACGAGTAGAATCACAAGGCCCAGCCAGACCATGTGCCTCAGGCACCTGCCTATGTCCGCTCCCCTAAGAGGTAAGGATACGGACAGCAGCCGAAGCTGTAAGGTATAAGAACGCTACCCTGCCGGTAGCGCTCACCTAGCATAGACAGAGGAATGCCTAGAGGAACGCGCACAGAGCGTCTACTCATATGCATGAACCAAGAGGACTGAGCACCATGCGGCGTGTGTCAGGGTCTTATATAGACTCTGTGCCTCATTCAAGATGGAGGACACCAGAGCCAATCCGCTGCCAGAACGACAGGAGTGACGTCATGCTGGCCTATCACCGAGCAAGACGTCACAAGCACATGACCAGTGACCAATCGGCATAGAAGGTGCCAGAGACATGTGACCTCGTGTCAGCGATGATGTCACCCGCACATGTGCAATGGCTCCAAGATTGGACTTAGTCTCCAGCGCTCGCACATGTGCAGTAGCAAGAAATCTGGACATAGTCTCCAGTGCTCGCAGCAACCGTAACACCTACCCTTAAAATAAGCCCTAAAATGATTTTACTGGATTTTTAGAGTGTGCTTGAATTAAAAGCCCTACTCCAAAAATAAGCTTTAGTTACCGTCAGGACCGGCATTAGGGGGGAGTCAAACTGAGCAATTTCTCAGGGCCCCACTTTCCTAGGGACCCCAACATCTGTATTCCAAGGTTAAGTTTGTTTAGGGACCTTTGGTGACTTCACAGTCATGTGACCATGATGTAACCAAAGGTCTCTTAATTGCAGGAGTATAAAACAGCTGATCTGGAGACAGGCTGGTATGCAGGACTGGCATTAGGGGGAAGGAAGTTCAAACTGGGCAATTTCACAGGGCTCCCATTCTCCTAGGGCCCCCAGCATTTCTAGCCTGATATGGTAAGACTGCTTAAGGACCTTTCTGACATTACGGTCATGTGACCATGTTATCACCAAAGATCTCTTAATTGCACGAGTCTAAGGTCATGTGCGCACTTTGCGTTCAATTCCGCAGCGTGTAAGTCACTGCCTGTGCGTCTCAGAACGCAGCCGAAAAAGCTGCGTTCTGAGACGCATTCGGCAGAACACAACGTGCGCACATTCCTGGAGAATTCATGCATTATGGATGCTCTCTCTGCCATAGACAGAGGGGGAAAATCATCCAGAACGCACATTTTTGACAGTGCGGTCCCACATGTCTCTGCAGCATCCCCATAGACTTGCAGCAGAGCCGAGTGGGACCGCACTGTCAAAAAGAGCATGGCTGGCTGCGACACAGTGCCGCGCGATCAGAATGAACTCGGATGAACTTCACCCGACTTCATTGTGATTGCGCGGCTACATCGGAAGCTGACAGGAGTGGCAGTAGAACACCGCCGTTCCTATCAGCTCCGTGCAGCAACTGAAGTGAGTAGCGCGATCAGCTGTGCTGTCACTATGGTTACTCGCAGCCACCGCTCTCAGATGGAGGACTGCAGCTGTGGCCGCGAGTAACCTGAGTGAAAGCACAGCTGATCGCCCGGCTCACTGCAGTCACTCAGGGCATTTGCGATCACAGGTGAGTCCTTCACGTGTGACCGCAAATCACGCGCATTTTCAAAAGAGAAGCCACCACAGTGTGAACACCGTGCAGCGCCATGCTGGTGGTTCGTGGATCGGTGAGTATGAGAGAGGGGGTGGGAGGGAGAGACCGACATGGACAGAGAGAGAGATAGAGACATAGAGAGAGAGAGAGAGAGAGACCGACCGACCGAGAGAGAAAGACAAAAGACCTGCCTTTCTTATGTTAAAAATACATGCGGATCGCAACAATAATGCAAGGCAAACGCACTGCTTCACATTTTGGCAGCGATTTTCTACAACTCATTGATCTCAATGGGTGTAGAACTCAGCCAAAATGGCAAAAACAATTGACATATTGCTTCTTCAAACGCATGGGTTTTTGACAAATTTTTGACAATCAAAACGCTGCATTTCAAAAAGCATCGTGCGCACAGATTTTGCATGATTCTCATAGACTTTGCTGGGGAATCAGAACGCATGCATTTTGTCAATGACACAGTGCAGTTGTAAAAGCAGCCAAAACGCAGGAAAAAACGCAAAGTGCGCACATAGCCTAAAGCTGAAGTGGAGACAAGCTGGTATGTATGCGCAGTGTTTGTATGTATATGATACACCTGTTACACACAGGGTTTAGAGAGTTATGTTGATGTTCCAGAATGTGATATGATTATATTTAAATAAACGTTGATTTATTTTTTTTTGTTCAAGAATAAATGTGGATTGTAGGTTATGGGGAAAAAAATAACACATCCCCTGAAAATATATACATAATATAAGACCCTGTATTATGGATAATAGCAATGGTCTTCTAATTATAAAAAAAAGGAAATACACATACAAAAAAAGATCAATTGCACTGCCTAGATGTAAACAATATAGATACCATATTTATTATGTAACAAACCAAAAATCAAGACCAATCAAATAAAAAAACATTTAAAAATACACCATTGTGCTAAAAATTGTTTCCTAGGTCAATAACTGGGACTGGGATAAAACCTATATAACTGGCATTACAATAAATAAATAGAACCATATAAATGAAATGGATATCTGGAATAGCTATGAATAGACACTAGCCTTAAATTGTTGTCAAGTAGTGTTCAATAAAGGAGAAAGATGCCATGCACGGGTACAGATAATACATCAATAATGCAGTATCGAAAGAATATAAGAGGAAAGAATGCTGTGCAATAAAGTGCCCTCTGCATAGTCATCCAACTAAATTGGCTCATAGAAAAAGCATCATAAGGGAATGACAATCCCATGCATTTTACCACAAGGGGAGGCTTCTTGAGGGCGAGAATCTGTCTCCAGCTGGCGTCTCCAGCTGGCGCTAGGCAGATCCAGTTACAGCGGGTAACCTCAGTGACAGCTCAGCCGATTGCGCAGCTGTCTTCATTAGCTGTGTGGAGGTGACAGGAGCGGCGGTGTTTTCTGCTGCTCCTGTCACCTGCATGCAGCAGAACTGGATGCGACGCTGGAGGTCTGTGGATTACGCCGGACATGGAGTGCTTTTTGGGGCTGATTAAATTGGTGATGAGGGAATTTGTTTGTGTTTTTTATTTCTAATAAATGATTTTTTTCGTGTGTGTGTGTGTGTGTTTATTTACTGTAATTTACAGATTAATCATGGAAGGTTTCTCGGGGAGACGCCTGACATGATTAATCTAGGACTTATTAGCAGCTATGGGCTGCCAATAACTCCTTATTACCCCGATTTGCCAACGCACCAGGGCAAATCGGGAAGAGCCGGGTACAGTCCCAGAACTGTCGCATATAATGTATGCGGCAATTCTGGACGGCTGCTGACTGATATTGCTAGGCTGGGGGGCTCCCCATAACGTGGCGCTCCCCATCCTGAGAATACCAGCCTTCAGCCGTATGGCTTTATCTGGCTGGTATTAAAATTGGGGGGACCGCACGCCGTTTTTTTAAATTATTTAATTATTTATTTCACTGCACAGTATAGACACGCCCACCGGCTGCTGTGATTGGGTGCAGTGAGACACCTGTCACTCAGTGTGGGGGCGTGTCTCACTGCAACCAATCATAGGCACCTGTGGGCGGTGAAAGTAGGGAATACGAAATTGTTTAATGAGCGGCCGGCTTTTTCAAAATAGTAAAAGCCGCCACAGCAGTGTGAATGCCGTGCAGCGCCGCGCCAGGGATCGGTGAGTATGAGAGAGGAGGGGAAAATGACCGACAGACTGTGAGAGAGGGACAGAGATAGTGACGGACCGACAGAGAGAATGGACGACGTGTCAACAATCAATGATTTGGTGAGTATTTTGCATCGTTAGCAGTCGCTCGTACGTGTCACACGCAATGACGTCGCTAACGAGGCCGGATGTGCGTCACAAATTCCTTTACCCCAACGACATCTCGTTAGCGATGTTGTTGCGTCTAATGGGTCCTTTAGAGAAATTTTTAAAATGTATTTTTACTGTACGATATAGACGCAGATCGGGTCTGTGATTGGAAGTGTCAGACACGCTGTCACTCAGTGTGGGGGCACGTCTGACTGCAGCCAATCAGAGATGCCGATGGGTGGAGAAAGCAGTGCATATACAATGAAGGTAATGAGTGGCACCGGAAATGAATGAGCAGCCAGGAAGCAGTTACAGCCGTGACGGAGCCACGGTAAGTACAGCCCGCTTGCTTTATTACTTATTTCTTTATTTGTTTTCTATTTCCTGAGTGCTGGATACGGATCAATAGCCGGAATTCTCTGAGAATTCCAGGCCCAGCACTCAGGTACATTTGAAACCACGTGGATCCGGACTTTTACAGTCCAGGTCTGCCCATCACTATTAATGACCCATCTTATGTATAGGACATCAGTTTTTCAGTGCATGACTACCCCTTGAAACCAGGGCTGTGGAGTCGGTAAGCCAAACCTTCGACTCCGACTTAGACTCCTCAATTTCCCTTGCACCGACTCCGACTCCACGACTCCGACTCCCACATATATTGCCTATAGTTAATTGAAAAATGTATTGTAGTACAATGTGAACATCAGACATTTAATCATTTTTATGATACAATAATCAAGATATTTAGATAGAACATAAAATATATTTATTGGAATACAACTTTAGAACACAAAAAACTGTAATAAATTGTAAATTTGTAATACACTATGTAATATACAGTAGTTTGCATATATATCTTGTGTGTGTGTGTATGAATATATATATATATATATATATATATATATATATGTGTGTAATTGCATATTGTATTACTTATTTACAATTTAT
Organism: Anomaloglossus baeobatrachus; assembly: GCF_048569485.1. Classification (NCBI taxonomy): domain Eukaryota; kingdom Metazoa; phylum Chordata; class Amphibia; order Anura; family Aromobatidae; genus Anomaloglossus; species Anomaloglossus baeobatrachus. Next base: position 108,841,466 of record NC_134361.1, read on the forward strand.
TACAGTTTTTTGTGTTATAAAGTTGTATTCCAATAAATATATTTTATGTTCTATCTAAATATCTTGATTATTGTATCATAAAAATGATTAAATGTCTGATGTTCACATACACATGTTCATGTACTACAATAAATTTTTCACTTAAATATAAGCAATATACTAAATATTATTTAGTATGTTTTTGTTGATAACTGTTTTTTGCCACTTACATAGTAGTGTATTACATAGTGTTATATATATATAACACTATGTAATACACTATGTAAGTGGCAAAAAACAGTTATCAACAAAAACATACTAAATAACATTTGTGCACAGCACAGCGTATGTGATGAATATGAAAGTGTTTTGAAGCAGCTTCAACAAGATCATCTAATCCTAAAGAATCATTTTGCTGTTCTTCTGTTGTAATATATGTTTGTTCCTCAGTTAAGGTACCGTCACACTAAGCGACGCTCCAGCGATCCCACCAGCAACCTGACCTGGCAGGGATCGCTGGAGCGTCGATACACGGGTTGCTGATGAGCTGTCACACAGGCAGATCTCACCAGCAACCAGTGACCAGCCAGCAGCACGCGTGGAAGCGATGCTGCGCCTGGTAACTAAGGTAAATATCGGGTAACCAAGAAGCCCTTTCCTTGGTTACACGATATTTACCTTCGTTACCAGCGTCCGACGCTCTCACGCTGTCAGTGCCGGCTCCCTGTTCCCTGCACTCCTAGCCAGAGTACATATCGGGTTAATTACCCGATGTGTAGTCTGGCTATATGTGCAGGGAGCAGGGAGCCGGCACTGACAGCGTGAGAGCGGCGGACGCTGGTAACGAAGGTAAATATCGGGAAACCAAGGAAAGGGCTTCTTGGTTACCCGATATTTACATTGGTTACCAGCGTCCGCAGAAGCCGGCTCCCTGCTCACTGCACATTTAGTTGTTGCTCTGTCGCTGTCATACACAGCGATGTGTGCTTCACAGCGGGAGACAACAACTAAAAAATGGTCCAGGACATTCAGCAACAACCAGCGACCTCACAGCAGGGGCCAGGTTGTTGCTGGATGTCACACACAGCAACATCGCTAGCAAGTTGTGCCTCAGCAGCGATGTTGCTAGCGATGTTGCTTAGTGTGACGGTACCTTTACATGAACAGCAGTGTGGCTCCATCTCACACATACTAAATCCTAAATTTTCTTCTAGCTGTTGTTCATTACTCTCATTCATCAGTTTAATTGTAATTTGAAGCACTGTCCACTACAATAGCAAGAACCTGTTCTTTTTTGCGTTCCTAATCTTGCAGAACTTTTTCCACTAAGGCCTGGAGAAACTGGCTGTTGTGACGAGCTTTACTATCTTTTACTGCCAGTGTCTTACTAACAATTTCTTTCTTGTCACAAATATATCGAACATTGATGGCAAAATAATTCAGTGAAATGCAGTGACTCTGGGCATCCCAGCAAAGGCAATGGGTTTCAAGATAGGACATTCAGACACATCGTTTTGTAAGGATCCTCACAAAGAATGAGCATGTCAGTTTGTGGTGTTTTTCTAATCTGCTTTTGCTAATGAAAGCTTTATTTATGAGCTCAAAAACCTTTCAGGTGATGCAGTTTTTTAGAAAGCTGATCTGCTTTTGCAGCTAAAAAACGTATCCTCAAAAAACGCAGCAAAAACGCTGTGTGAATATAGCCTTAGATCAGGAATAGAACAGACATTTATAGGACATTTCATAACTTTCCCAAATTCCTATGAAAAAATATTCAGTACATTCTGCATTACACTACTGTCCCCAATTTATTATATATTTTAGGAGTCGGTGCATTTTATATCGACTCCGACTCCACCAAAATGAGCTCCGACTCTGACTCCACGACTCCGACTCCACAGCCCTGATCGAAACTAAAATTGCTGGAATTTTAAAAGGTATTGAGTAATAATTATTCATTTACACATACAAATATTGGAATATGATTACATTACAACTAAATGTATAGTGATGTAATAAAAACAACATATGAATAAAAACAACTTCCACACAACTCATAAAAACCTATGGGTACATTATTGGATATGTTTGGAGACTTTTTTTAATCATAAAAATATATTTTTTAAATAGCCCATAAACATGTTGTAAAAAGTGTGTACATTTGTATTACTCACTTTTACTGGAAATGTTTATAAAGGGTAATGGCAGGAAATTTTGTGATGAAGGTATATTTTTAATCTGACAATTTCCATTTTTATAATTTTCATGCGCTTGCTCTTTATGCAGTGACATTTTATACGGGCGCTGAGCAGATGGTATATATATATCCCAGTAACTCAGCGGCTGCCTAGAGATAAATATTTTTTTAGCTGCTTTAACAGGAAGATGGTTTCTTTTCATTCACTTTCGGAGGAGGTTCAGACCCATCTGTCGAAATATATTTTTCCTAGTACAAAGTTTTTCTTCAAGATGTTGGTTTCTTAGATAAGATTTTCTGTATGTGGAGGAGTAAAAAACCTCAGCCCGTTTACAGGCATGCGTACAAGCTGTTTTTATCAATATTCTGGTCTATATTATTGAATACAGGATATATGGTTAATAAAAGATCCAATTTATTGCTAAAGGCCACACAGTTGTTAAATATTGCCACTGCCACACTGCTGTGACATTGTTAATAAAAACATAATCAGGTAGGTCATTATGTCAATATGGAACTGGTTTTTGAAAATGACCTCCCTAAAGTGTAGGATCACCTGCGGTTAGTCTACAAGAACTCACTAACACACATACAGAGCTAGATTATTTGCATCTGGTATTTTATAAAAACTTCAAAAAAGGAAAAAAAATATATTTCCGGGACATTGACATTAAATGAAGCCCCGATCAATGAATTTACACAGCGCTAGAAAGGCAGTCACCAAGTTCCGTGTTGCTTCCACCTCTACAGTTAGAGAAGTCGGAGTTGGCTGCGGTTTCTTCTCACCTGTGCAATCCACAAGAATGGCAAAAATATGGCTGTATAGCGCTAGAATTGCTATAATTATAGGTTCGCATTCCTGAGGTCTAGACCAGTGAAGTGATAAATAACTGTATGCCTGGTAGCCTAGGGGAGAAAAGGATTTACTGCCTACATCAGTGATGGATGAGTACTAAAATGCTCGAATGCTCGTTATTCGATTTGAGCTGATCGGATGAGATTGACACGAATAACGAACATTAGGGAAAGTCAATGATTGTGCCTGTTTGGTTCTCCCCCCATGTACAGCCGGCCATACACAGAGGGAGGGAGTGTTTTTTTGTTGATGGTCACACTATGTCCAAGAATGTTGTTCTATCCCCTAGGAGAGCCATTCAGAGACTGTGAAAGAATCTCCCTGGGGGGCCTGCTCACATCATGCAGTGAAGCAACCCTGTGCATTTGTGCATTGTGGTTGTTGTGTCCCAGACAAAAATATCTGTGCACCGACTATACTCGGCTGAGCTCCGAGAGTTCCCAAGCACACTAATACTCAATCGACTAGTGCCGAGCACATTTAACCATCACTAGCCACATCCCTGTGTGGCCTAGAAAAGTGAAGAGGTCAATGTCAGTATCCCTGGCAGCACAGGGAAGAGAAAATAAACTAATGTCTGTATCTCTGATGATTTAAAGCTGAAAAAAATGGATATTGCAAACTTGGTGTCCAATGTGTCACTCACTCCGGCAGGATTCTGCATTGTCCATGTAGCAGGAAGGTTGGCACTAGAATGGACAAACATCCATTTCTCACCCAAATTGCTCCTCATGAGATCTATAGTCTTCCCCCTCTCTCAGAGACTGCTCTACTCACCCATCCATGCCCTAATCTGATCTTTCACAATGATGGCTTCCTATGCCCCCCCCTCACACATACTGCTACTATGTCACTCTTCTTACACAGAGTGCTTCATGCCCCTATATCACTGCTTCTATTACAGACTACTCCTCAAGGGATTCATCTCTTTGTGTTCACCATGTCCCATTCTCTTACATCAACTTTATCACTTCTCCCAACAGCCTCCATTTCTTAAACAGATTGCCCCATGGTCCTCCTCTTACCCAGATTCCTATCATGCCCCTTATTCCTTAGAAACTACTCCGCAAGCCTTCTTCGTTACAGAATGCATTTTATGCACCTCTTTCACAGACAGATAGCTCTTCATACCTCCTCAACAAAGTTTTTTTTTTGGCTCCATATAGACCCATACTTACAGTGCCTACAAGTAGTATTCAACCCCCTGCAGATTTAGCAGGTTTGATAAGATACAAATAAGTTAGAGCCTGCAAACTTCAAACAAGAGCAGGATTTATTAACAGATGCATGTTGCTCAGTTAAATTTTAATAAATTTTCAACATAAAAGTGTGGGTCAATTATTATTCAACTCCTAGGTTTAATATTTTGTGGAATAACCCTTGTTTGCAATTACAGCTACTAATCGTCTTTTATAAGACCTGATCAGGCCGGCACAGGTCTCTTGAGTTATCTTGGCCCACTCCTCCATGCAGATCTTCTCCAAGTTATCTAGGTTCTTTGGGTGTCTCATGTGGACTTTAATCTTGAGCTCCTTCCACAAGTTTTCAATTGGGTTACGACCCATCTTAAGATCCTTGATGGAGGAGCGGAGGTTCTTGGCCAAAATCTCCAGATAGGCCATGCTATCCATCTTCCCATGGATGCGGACCAGATGGCCAGGCCCCTTGGCTGAGAAACAGCCCCACAGCATGATGCTGCCACCACCATGCTTGACTGTAGGGATGGTATTCTTGGGGTCGTATGCAGTGCCATCCAGTCTCCAAACGTCACGTGTGTGGTTGGCACCAAAGATCTCGATCTTGGTCTCATCAGACCAGAGAACCTTGAACCAGTCTGTCTCAGAGTCCTCCAAGTGATCATGAGCAAACTGTAGACGAGCCTTGACATGATGCTTTGAAAGTAAAGGTACAGTTAGGTCCAGAAATATTTGGACAGTGACACAAGTTTTGTTATTTTAGCTGTTTACAAAAACATGTTCAGAAATACAATTATATATATAATATGGGCTGAAAGTGCACACTCCCAGCTGCAATATGAGAGTTTTCACATCCAAATCGGAGAAAGGGTTTAGGAATCATAGCTCTGTAATGCATAGCCTCCTCTTTTTCAAGGGACCAAAAGTAATTGGACAAGGGACTCTAAGGGCTGCAATTAACTCTGAAGGCATCTCCCTCGTTAACCTGTAATCAATGAAGTAGTTAAAAGGTCTGGGGTTGTGTGGTTTTGCATTTGGAAGCTGTTGCTGTGACCAGACAACATGCGGTCTAAGGAACTCTCAATTGAGGTAAAGCAGAACATCCTGAGGCTGAAAAAAAAAGAAAAAATCCATCAGAGAGATAGCAGACATGCTTGGAGTAGCAAAATCAACAGTCGGGTACATTCTAAGAAAAAAGGAATTGACTGGTGAGCTTGGGAACTCAAAAAGGCCTGGGCGTCCACGGATGACAACAGTGGTGGATGATCGCCGCATACTTTCTTTGGTGAAGAAGAACCCGTTCACAACATCAACTGAAGTCCAGAACACTCTCAGTGAAGTAGGTGTATCTGTCTCTAAGTCAACAGTAAAGAGAAGACTCCATGAAAGTAAATACAAAGGGTTCACATCTAGATGCAAACCATTCATCAATTCCAAAAATAGACAGGCCAGAGTTAAATTTGCTGAAAAACACCTCATGAAGCCAGCTCAGTTCTGGAAAAGTATTCTATAGACAAATGAGACCAAGATCAACCTGTACCAGAATGATGGGAAGAAAAAAGTTTGGAGAAGAAAGGGAACGGCACATGATCCAAGGCACACCACATCCTCTGTAAAACATGGTGGAGGCAACGTGATGGCATGGGCATGCATGGCTTTCAATGGCACTGGGTCATTTGTGTTTATTGATGACATAACAGCAGACAAGAGTAGCCGGATGAATTCTGAAGTGTACCGGGATATACTTTCAGCCCAGATTCAGCCAAATGCCGCAAAGTTGATCGGACGGCGATTCATAGTACAGATGGACAATGACCCCAAGCATACAGCCAAAGCTACCCAGGAGTTCATGAGTGCAAAAAAGTGGAACATTCTGCAATGGCCAAGTCAATCACCAGATCTTAACCCAATTGAGCATGCATTTCACTTGCTCAAATCCAGACTTAAGACGGAAAGACCCACAAACAAGCAAGACCTGAAGGCTGCGGCTGTAAAGGCCTGGCAAAGCATTAAGAAGGAGGAAACCCAGCGTTTGGTGATGTCCATGGGTTCCAGACTTAAGGCAGTGATTGCCTCCAAAGGATTCGCAACAAAATATTGAAAATAAAATTATTTTGTTTGGGTTTGGTTTATTTGTCCAATTACTTTTGACCTCCTAAAATGTGGAGTGTTTGTAAAGAAATGTGTACAATTCCTACAATTTCTATCAGATATTTTTGTTCAAACCTTCAAATTAAACGTTACAATCTGCACTTGAATTCTGTTGTAGAGGTTTCATTTTAAATCCAATGTGGGGGCATGCAGAGCCCAACTCGCGAAAATTGTGTCACTGTCCAAATATTTCTGGACCTAACTGTACCTTACGGGCTCGTCTGGAACGGAGACCATTGCGATGGAGTACGTTACTTATGGTATTGACTGAAACCAATGTCCCCACTGCCATGAGATCTTCCCAGAGCTCCTTCCTTGTTGTCCTTGGGTTAGCCTTGACTCTTCGGACAAGCCTGGCCTCGGCACGGGTGGAAACTTTCAAAGGCTGTCCAGGCCGTGGAAGGCTAACAGTAGTTCCATAAGCCTTCCACTTCCGGATGATGCTCCCAACAGTGGAGACAGGTAGGGCCAACTCCTTGGAAAGGGTTTTGTACCCCTTGCCAGCCTTGTGACCCTCCACGATCTTGTCTCTGATGGCCTTGGCATGCACCTTTGTCTTTATGAGTGCTGTTCACAAGTTTGGGGAGGGTCTTAATTAGTCAGAAAAGTCTGGAAAAAGAGATAATTAATCCAAACATGTGATGCTCATTGTTCTTTGTGCCTGAACTACTTCTTAATACTTTAGGGGAACCAAACAAAATTCTTGTGGTTTGAGGGGTTGAATAATAAATGACCCTCTGAATAAACTTTTCACAATTTAAAAAAAAAAAAAATAAAAAATAAATAACATTCTTTTTTGCTGCAGTGCATTTCACACTTCCAGGCTGATCTACAGTCCAAATGTCACAATGCCAAGTTAATTCCGAATGTGTAAACCTGCTAAATCTGCAGGGGGTTGAATACTACTTGTAGGCACTGTATACCAACCCCATTACCAGACACAGGTTGCTCCCTCATCCCACCTATTACTTTAAATGCCCTTTCAGCCTTCTTCAATGACTCCATGGTGTTGCGTCCGTAGCAAGAATCTGAACTAATTGTTCAGCTTTCAATTTCTTCTCTGACCTGAACATAAGGATAAGTGCTGGGAAATAGAAAGGACGGTGTAAAAAAAAAAAAGGACATTTTTAAAAAACAGTATGATTATACTTACCGCCCTGCTACGCGTCCTGTAGGCCCGCTATCTCCCGGCCACTTCTGTTTTTGGGTCCGATCATTAACTTCCGGTATTATGCACTGCACAGCTCGTCAGTCGGCAGTTTTCGGCCATGTTCGCGGTGACATCAGGGTTCACCCGAGTCCATGAGCCATGGACTGGATTGAACTTTGACTGTCACTGTGCGAGTGTCGCATCGGCATCACCCGCCATGGCGCACACTCTCCTTACAGGAGCGGGTCGGCTGCATGTATTTCCATCACTAGATTGGACCTCTCAGTAGTTTCTCTTGTGGAGTCATGGTATACCTAAACTTTCAATATAAGGCACACATTATAAATGGAAAAGGAGTGTTGTTACAGTAGTAAGAAGCTCATCATGAGGAGACAGTCTTGAAACTGCTACCATTTTTTACCTGAAATTAAAGCACCACTCCAGCATTTGTTTTTTTTATTGCACCACTGGAGTGGTCCTTTATATGCAAGTCCTCTGACCCCTGTCTTATCACCTTTCGGCGGCTTCACGCCCTTTCATCACCGCTCCGCTGGTCTTTGGCGATTTGTGATCTTCCACGGCGCTCCAGTGTTTAATTGAACAGGAAGTCACAAACTAATAGATCTTATGAGAGCCTCGTTCTGGCTCTTATCGAGTTGTATTGACACCTTGTGAAGTAACTTCTGATTTCCTGCACAGTCAGAAGTCACAGTCAAAAGATGGTGCCACGAGACTGGAGCAGCGTGGGTAAAAAGCGGGACAAATGGAAGGCGAGTATATGACAAGGGGCTTAGATTTAAAGCGCCATTCTAGCTCTTAAGAAAATGTAAAATCACTGGAGTGATGCCATATTACAACTACTTCGTAAATCGGCTTGAACCACAAAATTTACTGGCTAAGCCAGTGATGGTGAACCTGTGGCACTCCAGCTGTTGCAAAACTACAATTCCCATCATGCCTGGCCATTCAAAGCAAAAGCTTTGGCTGTGAAGACATGATGGGAATTGTAGTTTTGCAACAGCTGGAGTGCCACAGGTTCGCCATCACTGGGCTAAGCTATAAAAATTACTTTAAAAAAATTCTGATAATCATGTCTGGTAATTTTGTGGGTATACAGTGCCTTGAAAATGTATTCACAACATGAATTTTTCTACATTTTTTTCACGTTTACACCAACAAAAATAAATTTATTTTATTTATATTTTATGTACCGTACTATATGAACACTAAGTAGCAAGTATTTGTGAAGTGTAAAAGAAATAATACATGTCTTTCTGTAGGCAGATTCCCCTAAATAAAATCCTGAGTGACGAAATTGGCTAAAGAAGTCACCTAATTAGTAACTTCAGGCCTGTGTGTAATGTATTCTCAGTATAAAATAGTGCTGTTCTGTGAAATTCGTAGGTTTGTTTGAGAATATTAAGGATCAAACAGAATCATGAAAAGCAAGGAACACACCAGACAGGTCAGGGATAAAGTTGTAGAGAAGAGTAAAGCAGGTTTAGGTTATAAAAGATAGCACAAGTTCTGAACAGGTTACTGTGCAATGTACAATTCTTCAACCAAAAATGGAAAGAGTATGGCAGAATTGCAAACCTACCAAGACATGGCCGTCAACATAATCTGACATCGCAAGCAAGGAGAGCACTAATTAGAGAAACAGCCAAGATGTACATGGTCACTCTAGAAGAGCTGCGGAGATCCACAGCTCAGGTGATAAAATCTGTGCACAGGACAACTATTAGTCGTATAGTCCATAAATCTGGTCTTTATGGAAAAATGTCAATAAGAAGTCCTGTTAGTTTGCAAAAAGCCATGTAGGGGCACAGCTACAATGTAGAAGATGCTTTGGTCAGATGAGACCAATATAGAACGTTTTGGGCTAAGTGCAAAATGTTATGTGAGGCAGAAACCTAACCCTGTACATCACCCTGGAAACACCATCAATACCGTCAATCATGGTGGTGGCAGCATCATGCTGTGAGGAAGCTTTTCTTCAGTAGGGTCTGGGAAGCTGGTCAAATTTCATGGTAAGATGGATGGGGCTAAATACAGGACAAACTTGTAGGGGCTGCAAAAGATTTGAGAATGGGGTGAAGCAGGACAACGACTAAAACATACTGCCAGAGCCACAATGGAAGGTTTAGATAAAAAAGTATTCATGTGTGTGAATGGCCCAGTCACAGTCCAGACCTAAATCCCATTGAGAATCTGTGGGAAAATTGTTGTTCTCAGACGCCTCCATCCAATATCACTACCTTTGAGCTATTTTGCAAAGAAAGACAAACATTTCAGCCTCTATATTTGCAAAGCTGGTAGAGACATATCCCAAAAGACTTAAAGCAGTAATTGCAGCGAAAGGTGGTCCTACAAAGTATTAACTCAGAGGGGCTGAATACAAATGCAAGTAACAATTTTCAGATTATTTTTTTTTAATATTTAGAAACACCATGCATTACTTTCTTCACACTTCACAAATACGTTCTACTTAGTGTTAGAATAGCACATAAAATCACAATAAAATACATTTAAGTTTGTGGGTGCAACATAAAAACAAATGTGGAAAAGTTCACGGGGTATGCATACTTTTTCAAAGCACTGTACGTATAGCAAGTGTGCTGACTATGAGTAACCTTTTCAGGACATCTAAGAGACTTACATTTCAAGTTTAGCAACACGATAAGCTATAGGATAAAAAACTGAGGTGGAGCATTCAAGTGACAAAAAAAACTGGAACAAAAAATCAGTGTGAAAAAAAAGGTCTGTATTACACACCTGGGGCACAATGGCCTAGAGTCCAATAAAGGTTGATTGGTTTGTCCAGGACTGAACAAAATTGGGGAAAAAGCAATAATGCTTTAAAACAACAAAACAAGCTGATACTGACTGCCAGTCTTGCTTTATACTCCAGGAGCACTGCCCCTTAGTGAGTGGTCCCTTCAGGGCTTAAGTCCAAACCTAGCGCAAAATGGGATTCATATGTATGCTCCAATGGGGCCATGGACCATACTGGTGCAGGCGGAGCCATCGTGTGCTCGATTGTGCACCTTTTTCAGACGTATACACCGACTGGAGGCAGACACCCAGACATTGTAGACTATATAGCTATATTTAAATGTTGTTTTGTTTCCTTTGGTCCTGAAGTAGATAAATGTCATTTTTTTTTCTGCTAGCAGCTTTCCTGCAGTTAAGGTCAGCTGCTGCTGCTCTGTAACCATGCTCCCTTGTGTTTAAATAGTTAGGTTTCCCGGCAAGCTTTGCTGAAGATACAAAACCATTTGTATACTAGCCGACTTGGTGGAAGGAGCTGCTGTGGATTTCCTAAAGTCGTATCCTCTCGATTTTGGTTGTTTATACAGTTTGTCTCCCCTATCCTCTTGTCTTATTAGTGCAGTGTTTGGTCTAGTGTACCTCACCCACCTCTCACTACTCAGGGCATCTATAGGGTTTCCCAGGGTCTCCTGGTGCGGCTTGGTGACAGTTGAGGAGACTGTATAATGACTGGCTAGGAGAATAGGGACAGCTACAGATGAGGATAGCAGGTGTCAATCTACCCTCTCACTAGCATCAGGGTTCACCATTGTTATTTTTTCCCCAGTGTCACCCTTGTCTGTGGTGTTGTTGAGGTGAGTTTTTTGTTGTGCGTCAGGCTTCAGTTGGTCTGAATGCACCCACCACGCTTGCTCCGTGACACACGCATATAGAGCCAGTTAGTTAGTTGCTTGTGGCCGTAACCATGGATACCAAAGGTCCTGCAATGCCCTGCACATGAGGTAAGAGACATAGCTAATCAGGAGAACTATGCTACATTTCTAATTGGAGTTATTTGCTAATATTATGTATAATCTTTGTTTATTAAGAAAAATACAATACAAATGACAAGAACCAAAGCATAGGATCAAATATTGCATACAAATTTGACTTACAAATCAATTCCTTAGAAATACAAAAAAGAGTCATGTAGACATATATCCTTCTGGAAAGTAGCAAAAGGCAATAACAGAGGGAAGGGAAGAAAGGAAGGGGACATGCATATCTCAAGATCTTTCAATTACGAATGTTATCTGCCCCTCTCCCCCCCTCCACATTTGTTTGACTCTACTCCCTCTGTTTACTTTGGATAGGGTATTATTTCAAAACCAAAATATAATGAGAGGGAGTCTACGTACCCACTTGACTCGTATACCAGAACATTAGGCACTAAGAATGCAACTTAAGGTCCGGAAACAGGATGGAGAAAAAAAAAAAAAAAAAAAAAAAAAAGTGGGGGGGGGGAAATGAGCTAGCAGTGAAGATAGTAACGACATAGAGAGAGAAAGAAGGTGAAGGGTGGGTAAGTCCGAGGGGGAGGGACGTCCATGTTCTCCCAGGTGCGGCTGTTGGAGAAACCAGGCCCGGCCAGTATTCCCCTTCTATTCAAGGACCAAACAGTTCTCTATACGCATTTGTCTCTTTGAAAAGGATCCAAGGTTGCCAAATCTTTAAGAATTTCTCGCTGTCCCCTGTCACCTCCGCAGAAAGCTCCTCCATATAACATATGGAGGAGAGTTCCTGCTGCCATTCTTGCATAGAAGGAGACGTTGTCTTCCGCCAGTGTCTAGGTACCACCGAACGGGCTGCCGAAAGGCAGAATCTAAGTAAGTCTCCTTTTTGTGTCTTAATTGAACCGGGCAACATGGACAGCAGAGAGATCTGTGGGGAGGGCAACACCCTCTCTCCAGAGATATTGGTATATGTCCGAAACACCTCTAGCCAGAAGGGTTTAATTAGCGGGCATTCCCACCATATATGCAGCATTGTCCCCGGGGAACTTCCACACCGCCAACACAGCTCAGATACAGAGGGGAAAATCCTATGCAGCTTCGCTGGGTACAGGTACCATCTTGATAAAATTTTGTAATTCTTTTCTTTCGCATAGCCTGCCGTGGCCAGCTTATGGGTAAACAGATATGCTTTCCGTTTTTCTTCTTCAGAAAAGGTGGTGCCCAATTCTATCTCCCATTGTGACATGAAGTGTGGATCCGTATCTGCCTCAGGAGCTGCCTGACTCAACAATTTATAAATTAATGATATTAAGTGAGAAGGTGGGGACTTCTGCATGAACAACCCTTCAAATGGGGTCAAGGAAGGGTTGGGTAGATGTTTCCATTTTCTCAATCTATTGCTTACAAATGAGTGCAACTGTCTGTACTCTATCCATGATAATGAACAAGGGGGATCCAGACCCTGCAGATCCCCAAAGGACATGATGTCATTTCCTTTTAATACATGATGAATCCTAACATCATCATCTTTTCCCCAGCGCAAGAAAGTGGAACGGTCAGATCCCGGAGCAAATTCCGGATTGGAAAGGATCGGGGTGAGCAGGAGTGGAGGACCAGATAACGAACTTTTTTGTCGGATCCGATCCCATTCTTTTAGCGTAGCCTTTACCAAGAAGTCAGCCGTAGGCAACTTTACTCCCTCTCGTGACTCCAACCAAGGTAGATACCGCAAGGGTACATGCGCTCCCCCTTGCTCTAATGCTACCCACTTCTTATGTTCAGCAAAAAAGTGCCAGTCAAACATGCGCATTAATAGAGTAGCCTGATGGTATCTACGGAGGTCTGGCAGTCCAGCCCCTCCCCTGTCCGTCGGTCTGGTTAAAGTATGATATTTTATTCTCGCCCTCGAGTGTCCCCATACAAACTTGATCAACGCCGATTTGAGTGTGCGGAAAAAGCTAGCGGGTGGAGATATGGGGACCGCTTGAAAAACATATAGAAACCGTGGGAGTACGTCCATCTTGAAAGAGTTGATACGTCCAAACCACGAAATAGGTTTTTTGTGGTATGATAGGAGATCTTTGAGTGTGCGTGTCAATAGGGTTTGATAATTTAACGCGTAGAGGAGAGAGAGGTCAGCCGGGATCTGTATGCCCAAATATTTAATTGCTTTAGTTTGCCACCTGAATGGGAAATTCTGTTTAGCCAATGCCACTTCGTGGGATCTTAGGGTGACACTCAGTGCTTCCGTTTTTGAGTAATTCACTTTGAAATTGCTTACCTCTCCGAATCTCTCAAACTCCTTCATCAAAGAGGGTAGTGTAATGTGGGGTTGAGAAACATAAATCAATAGGTCATCAGCATACAGGGAAGTCTTATAAGTCTCCTCATCCACCCGTAGACCATGTACACTGGGATTCCTCCTTATAGCGTTAGCGAGGTGCTCCATCACTACCACATACAGCAATGGCGAGAGAGGGCACCCCTGTCTCGTGCCATTCCTTATCGCAATGGGTCGAGACAATGCTCCATTGACCTTGATCCGTGCCGAGGGACACGTATACAACGCCAATATTTTTTGTAAAAAGAGCGGGCCCAAGCCAATCTTTTGTAACGCGGTTCGGAGGAAATCCCAATGCACCCGGTCGAATGCCTTCTCCGCATCCACAGATAAAAGGCCAACCGGTGAAGAAGAAGAGATCGCATTAGCCATGAGTAATAAAGTCTTATTCACATTGTCGCGGGCCTCCCTACCTTGAACAAATCCGACCTGATCTGAGTTAACAATTGAGGGGAGGAGAGGGGCCAGTCTATTGGCCAGTGTTTTAGAAAACAATTTCACATCCACATTTAATAAAGATATCGGCCTATAATTGGTAACCAGAGATGGGTCCTTGCCGGGCTTCGGCAAGACTGTAATGAACGCCTCCAGGGACTGCGCCGCAAATGGAGTCGTGTCTGAGACCGAATTGAAAACCCTTGTAAGGAATGGGGCTATCAATTCTCTAAATGTCTTGTAAAATGCCGGGGAGAACCCATCCGGGCCCGGGCTCTTTCCTGCAGGAGAGCTTTTAATCACCAGCCCCACCTCCTCCTCTGTAAACTGTTCTTCTAATTGTGAGACCTCCTCCTCCCTCAACGGTGTGGATGCCGTGTCTGTGATGTACTCATTAATCCTCTCCATCAGTTTACTCTGCTCCATATCCGCCAGGCGTCCCTTAATGTTATATAGATCAGAGTAAAATGTCCTCATTTCCTCCATGATCTCCACCGGGTTACTCGTGTCAGTGCCGCCACGCCGCTGTATTCTCGGTATGAATGATGTGCTGTTGCGGGGGTGAAGAAGGCGTGACAGGGGCCTACCACATTTGTCCGAGTGTTGATATAGGAAACGTTGGTAATGAGAGCGGTATTTAAGGTATTTTTCGTTAAGAAGCGTCTTCAAGTCCTCTCTATTTTTAACGAGGTCTGCTAAGACCCCAGCTGATCTGTTTCTTTTATGTGTGGTTTCCAACCTATGTATCGCATCAAGTAGTGTGCTAATTTGCGAAGTCTTCAACTTCTTAATACGTGCCCCATGTTTTATTAAAACTCCCCGAATTACGCACTTGAATGCTTCCCACTGAAAAGGTAGGGAGGTGGAGTCCCCGGCGTGTGTTGCCAAAAAGACCTCTATTGCTTCCTTAACATCATTTGCGCACAGTGTATCCTTCAATAGATTGTCGTTAAGTTTCCATGTCCACTCACGCGTCTGACCCCCCGGGGGCGAAACTGTTAGGAAAATAGGTGCATGATCGGACCAAACCACGCTTCCGATCTCAGCAACTGGGTGCCATGTGAGGACGTGTTGACTTACTAAAAAAAAATCAATACGGCTATATGAGCCGTGTGGGTTTGAGTAAAAGGTATAATCCCTTCCCGAGGGGTTTAATACCCGCCACACGTCCGTCAATTGAACCTGATGCACCTCCCGCTTAAAGGACCGTAAGTGGGATAAGGGGATCGCGCTTCGGCCAGTTGAAGTATCCACCTGTGGGTCTAGGGGCATATTAAAGTCTCCCCCCAAGATGACCACTCCCTCTGAGAATTCTGTAAGGGTTCTGAGAAATCCCCGTCCCGCTTTTGACTGGTCTACATTGGGCGAATACCAACCCGCAACCGTGAACACATTACCTGAGATTCTCAATTTAACCATAACGTATCTGCCTTCTGGGTCCAACTTCATGTCTATCAGGGAGTGACTCAATGATTTATGCAAGGCAACAGACACCCCCCTGGATCTAGAGTCTGCGTTAGTACCATGGTACCAGGTCGGGTAGTAACGATTTTTCATGTTGGGGACACAACCAGTTTTATAATGAGTTTCTTGGAGAAGAAGAATGTGCACCCTCTGCTTGTGCATATCATAAAGAATTTGGGTCCTTTTTTGGGGAGTATTAAGTCCCTTCACATTCAAAGAGCCGAATTTTAGTTCCGCCATGGTTCCGCACCTAGGGTCCAATCAATCACCTGTGTTTGGAGAAAGGATAATAGGGAAGTTGGGGAAGGTTGTAGGAAAAACAGAGAAAGACAAAAAAAAAAAAAAAAAAAAAGGGGGGGAGGGGGGGGAAGGGTGAAGAGGAGAAAGAAAAAGAGGAAGAAGAAGAGTTAGAAGAAAAAAAAATGAAAAGAAGAGGAGAGAGAAGAGGAAGTAAAATAAGAAGAGTTAGAAGGAGAATTGGAACAATTAGAACAGAAAATACTTCAGCACCAAGAAAGGGCTAAAGCGTACCGCCAAACCTGACGGAGTTAATGGGGTAGAACTATATAAAGCTGCACCTAGGCCAGCCAAGTGCAACAACCCCAATAGAGAAGCGGACTGCACACGGAAGGCAGCTCCGCCTGACCCAGAGCATATTATTTTAACAACTTATATCAGCAACCTTCATTTTAACGTTACGCCGCCCTTCAGCCTTTAACTTTAGCACCGAGTGTGTTCTTCGCGGGGGCTTGGCGGCCAATTAAGATGTTCTCACCATCCCCACGACGACGCACACTCAGGCCCCAACCTTTAGACAAAAGGCAAAAGGAGGCCCCTCCAACCCATCCTTGGTAATGCAATATAACATTAACTGTCAGTGGTGTGTTAACCTGTAATGAGAAAAATCAAACCACATCTCTGCAGTAATATGACTTATACGCCTTATAAACCTTCATAAATCTTCGCCTCCTTGTGAATGTCCGACCTCAGCCACGATCTTCAGGCACTTCTTCCTGGTTTCTCCTCCTCTCCCAGACCGCCGCAGGGTGGACGCCCCCTGGTCCCCCGGGGGGCAAACACGGCCAGTCTGTGATGGTCACCTCCGGAATCCGTAAGGCCGCTGTAAACGCTGGAACCCCCACCGGGTGGCTCAATAGGTGCACCCTGCCCGCCTGCCGTACCCGCAGGCGAAAAGGGAACCCCCACGTGTACGGGATATTCCGTTGGCGCAGCGAGTCCAGGAGCGGGCGTAATGCCCTCCTTTTCTGGAGTGTCCATCTGGAGAGATCAGGCAAAAGTTGTATCCTCCGTCCCTGGTGTCTTAGATTCTCTGCCGAGCGGGCCCGCCCCATTATGGCGTCCTTGAGTTGGTATCTGTGTACCTTGCAGATGACATCCCTAGGACGGTCCGGGTCCTGAAAGCGGGGACCCAAAGCTCTATGTGATCGGTCCAGCTCCAGGGGAGAGTCTAGTGGGACTTGTAACAGAGCATTAAAAATGTGGCGTAGGGTTTTGTCCAAATCTACAGATTCAATCGATTCCGGCAAGCCACGGACCCTTATATTGTTTCGTCGGTTGCGGTTTTCAATATCGTCAATGAGGTCAGTCAGATACTGAAAGTGAGCATTGTGGGAAGAAATGCGGGAATCTTGCTCTGTTATTTTAAGTGATAGGGATTGTGCTGCAGCTTCAACAGCCCCCACTCTTTCCCCCATCTGCTGTACTTCGTCTCTCAGGCCTGAGAGCTCTGCGCGATAGGAGCTTTCCAATCTAGTTACATATGAGTCCATATCAGCTTTTGTAGGGATATTTTTGATGTGACTACTGAGGCCCTCTAACACCCTCCACATCTGGAGCAAAGGCTGATGATCTGTGTGGCCTATTCCCCCGCTGGTGCCAGGGTGCCCGGCCTCTTGAGCAGCACTATTAAATGTAGCACCTGAGAAACACAGGCTTGCAGGGGGGCTCCCTCCAAAGAACACAGTCCCAGCGGTTCCCATCTGCACAGGGAAGACGCACAGCTCCGTGCCTGCAGCAGCACAGTGGTCGGGGGAGGCAGCCCTCCTTCCCTCCCCCCTCCGAGTCTCCAGGCCCAGAGTAGCTGGCGATCCTCCAGTGGAAGTGGGGCCAGATGAATCCTCCAACATCATGGACCCCCCCGCATCACTGCCCTCCCCTCCCGCTCCAGTCATGGTAAGTGCCGCCTGGGTGCAGACTGAGTTTTCCGTCACTGTCCCGCCGGCGTTCTGGGCCTCGGCGCCATTTTGCCTTCCCGCCTGAGGAGCTGCTCGAGGTGCCGCTCCGGCCTGCCCCTCACTGACCTGTGCCCGCTCTTCATTGCCGCCTGTGTCCGAAGCCGGAGCCCGGTCGTCAGCTGCACCCTCCGGGTCCTCAGCCGCCACTGCCGCCGCCACGGCTGCGCCCAGGGAGCGGCCGCTTCTCGTATGCCTCGCTGCGTCCGCCATCTTGTGCTCAGGGGCTGCCCGCTCCGGATCCCACAGATAGCTCCTGATATCCCGCGTAGTGGTGGCCGGTGTTTTAAAAGTATGTCGGGGGCCTCCTCCCCTCCTCCTGTTGCCCATCCGCTGCTCAAATCTCCGTTTATGTTGCCCTGGTGTTATAAATGCCCGGGTCAGGGCAGGAGCAAAGACACTTCACGTCTCTATCCCTCCATGTCCAGGCCACGCCCCCCATTTGCTAATATTATTATTATTATTATTATTATTATTATTACACCTACTATATATTGGGATAGGATCTTGAAGATGGGAATACCCTTCAAGTATTTGCTGCAGACATTTCTGCATCAGAAACAAGTCTCTTGGTAGGAACAACGGAGCATAAAAAATGTATTTCTCTGATTTTGCATGGACAGTAAATTGCTGCACAAAAAAAGTCAAGTGTTAACATACCCTACAGCTTGTATTCTATAATCCCATAGTTGTATCCTGTTTTGTGGAGGACCCCATGTAAACATTTTTGTATAGGAAAAGGAGAGTGATACTGCCCTAATATCGCCCTTTTTCAGGGCTAAGTTGTAAGGGTTACTTTATCTCTGTCCCTGCTTCTTGACAAATGGTGTTGCCAAGCTGTGTGTGTGCACATCCTGTCTGATCACACAGCAAATGGAAAGAGCTTAGAGGACGCAGCGCATGACTGATTTTATGTTTTCTCTGGTTAGGTGTGCAACAGACTCTGGGAAAAAGCCTGTCAAACAGCAGCGGCTTGTTAAGGCCCCGTCACACTAAGCAACATCGCTAGCAACATCGCTGCTAACGAACAACTTTTGTGACGTTGCTAGCGATGTTGCTGTGTGTGACATCCAGCAACAACCTGGCCCCTGCTGTCGTTGGTTGTTGCTGAATGTCCTGGGCCATTTTTTAGTTGTTGCTGTCCTGCTGTGAAGCACAGATCGCTGTCCTTGGTTACCCGATATTTACCTTTGTTACCAGCCTCCACCGCTCTCACTGCCTGTGCTGCCGGCTCCTGCTCTGTGCACATGTAGCTAGCTGCAGGACACATCGGGTTAATTAACCTGATGTGTGCTGTAAGTAGGAGAGCAAGGAGCCAGCGCTAAGCATTGTGCACTGCTCCCTGCTCTGTGCACATGGAGCTGCAGCACACATCAGGTAATTAACCCCATGTGTGCTGTAAGTAGGAGAGCAGGGAGCCAGCGCTCAGTGTGCGCTGCTCCCTGCTCTCTGCACGTGTAGCTCCGTGCGGTGGTAACCAAGGTAAATATCGGGTTGGTTACCGATATTTACCTTAGTTACCAAGCGCAGCATCTTCCACGCGGCGCTGGGGGCTGGTCACTGGTTGCTGGTGAGCTCACCAGCAACTCGTGTAGCCACGCTCCAGCGATCCCTGCCAGGTCAGGTTGCTGGTGGGATCGGTGGAGCGTCGCAGTGTGACAGCTCACCAGCAACCTCCTAGCAACTTACCAGCGATCCCTATCGTTGTTGGGATCGCTGGTAAGTTGCTTAGTGTGACTGGACCTTTAGAGGTGGAATCATTTACATTGGCCTTTACACTGCAGTAAATTAGTGTAAATTTGCAAGACAAATCGTCTTTAGTATAAAATCTGAAGCTGTAAATCCAACATTTCATTTTAGTGCAGAGCTACAAAAAAAAAAAAAAAAAAAGATCGTTCCATTCTTATTTCTCCTTTTAGTAGACTTTGTCCAAAGAAAAGTCCCATTTTAAAGGGGTTGTCTATTGTTATTACATCCCATTTTTAAATGCATGAAAAATAAAATTACCTGTAGTCCCCTCCCCCACCAATACCAGCAGGGGCCACGTAACCTTGATATGCCACGTGAGCACTGCAGCCAATGAGCAGCCACTAATGAGCTGCCGTGTTCTCACTTCCTTTGAACATCCAAGGTTCATCTGAAGAAAGAGTGGAGCGGCTCAATAGCAGCCACTGATTGGCTGCAGCGCTCATGTGGCATAACGTTGTCATGTAGCCTCGAAAGACCCAGTGCCATGGAATGGTGCTGCTGTAGTAGTAGCCATTTGGGTTTTTTTTCTACAAGGAGGAATATAGTGTTTAAGAAGTGGTTTCCTAGTACGGGAAATTGCCTTTAACACAACTATTCTAAACTTGCAGATCTAAATCTAAATCTAACTGGACTGAGACATGACATCAGAAAAATAGTACTAACCTATGAGCCTGAAACCTCCTTCATAAATCCGTGTCATGTCCGTTTTCACACATAACAAGCCTACAACCTACAATAGCCCTCAGTCCAGTACACCACTATGCAACCAGCTCTGTCCTCACCTATTGTACCATCACCCATTCCCTGTAGACTGTGAGCCCTCGCGGGCAGGGTCCGCTCTCCTCCTATACCAGTCTGTTCTGTACTGTTAATGATTGTTGTACATATACCCTCTTTCACTTGTAAAGCGCCATGGAATAAATGGCGCTATAATAATAAATAATAATAATAATAATAACGGAGACACGGGCACACGTAGACACATTAAAATCAATGGGTCTGTGTGGATGTCCGTGTGTGTGCTCCACATGGCGACATGTCCATTTTTCCATTTTTCTCCATCAGCACAGGTGTCACACGGACCGTGATCAGTGTGACACGCACTGGAGAAAACGCAGGTGACATAAAAATAAAGAATTTTGTACATTTACCTTTCTCCGATGCTGCTGTTACTTCTGGGCCTGCTCATTAAGCTCATGAATATTCACTGCACTCACTGACCCGGAAGTAACAGCAGCACCGGGGACAGGTCAGTATGCCAGCTCATGCTGTCTGTGTGCTATCCAGATATCATATGGATAGCACAGGAACAGCACACGGAACACACACAGGTGCACACATACGTACCTTCACCACAGACCGTGAAACACGTGTGTTTTACGCGGACGTGTGAAGGAGGTCTGAATAAGGAACTGCAGTATGTTCCCAACTTCACTCCCAATTAAAAGGAAACCTGTTACCTGCAGAAATACTATTTATCTGTATAAAGTGATAATCTGCAATTAAATGGCATTTAAATAATTTCTGGGAAATGTTTTGGAAGTGCAGCTACATACATACATACATACATACAATTATGTTTCAATCATTGTGGAGGTGCAGGGAGTGGTTACTATATAGTGAGTGTAAATATTAAACCCCAAAAAGAAGAAGATGCAGGCCTATAAAAGAAAAAAACAATAACATTGAAAAGGCATATAAATGAGACAAAACACGTAGGGACAAAATAGAAACACTGGGAGACACCTGGAAAGTAATGCTCAAAATTGTTACATAATTCCAGCATGCATGCAACTCAAACATATATTGTAGTAATTGAGCTGGCATATATACTGACATGATATACCAGAAATTGTATGATTGGATCCAAACAAAATAAACCTCCTATGCGAAGTACTGACAACAGAAACAAATTCCCTGTATCAGGACAAGTATCCATAGAACGTAAGGCACAGGAAACCAGTCAAAGTAATTGAAAAAATACTAAATATAAAGGCCAAAACAACCGAATGGTAAATCAATGAATGACAAAATTCAAGTAGTGTACATTGTATAAAATACCCACATAGAAAAAAACAGAAACCAGGAACCTAAGAGGAGTAGAGAGGCAGGGTCCCACCGTACCTGACACGCGTTTCGCATAGAAATGTTCATCCAGGAGTCGAAGCATATCTATGCGAAACACAAGTCAGATGCTGTGGGACCCTGCATAGCCTCTGAGCTGGGGAGTTCATGTGAGCTGTCAATCTGAGGCTACCGTGCAGCCACAGAGACTGAAACATCAGTTGAAAGTGAGAAGCACGGTGGCTCAGTGATTAGTACTGTTAGTACATACCATCTATGACATCTGCAAGGAGTTTGAATGTTCTCAGTGTTTGTGAGAGTTTCCTTGGGGCAATCCAGTTTTCTCCCACACTCAAAAGATAGAATTATAGGGAATTTTGAGCCCCAGTAAGGACAGCGATGATGACATATGGAAATCGCTGCAGAATAAAAGGAACAAACCAGCAGGATTTTCACATATACAGTAAAGGCAGTGACTTAAGGCCCCGTCACACTAAGCAACATCGCTAGCAACATCGCTGCTAACGAACAACTTTTGTGACGTTGCTAGTGATGTCGCTGTGTGTGACATCCAGTAACAACCTGGCCCCTGCTGTGAGGTCGTTGGTTGTTGCTGAATGTCCTGGGCCATTTTTTAGTTGTTGCTGTCCCGCTGTGAAGCACAGATCGCTGTGTGTGACAGCAACAACTAAATGTGCAGGCAGCAGGAGCCGGCTTCTGCGGACACTGGTAACCACGGTAAACATCGGGTAACCAAGAAGCCCTGTCCTTGGTTACCCGATATTTACCTTTGTTACCAGCCTCCGCCGCTCTCACTGTCAGTGCCGGCTCCTGCTCTGTGCACATGTAGCTGCAGGACACATCGGGTTAATTAACCCGATGTGTGCTGTAACTAGGAGAGCAGGGAGCCAGCGCTAAGCAGTGTGCGCTGCTCCCTGCTCTGTGCACATTTAGCTGTAGCACACATCGGGTAATTAACCCGATGTGTGCTGTAATTAGGAGAGCAGGGAGCCAGCGCTAAGCAGTGTACACTGCTCCCTGCTCTGTGCACATTTAGCTGCAGCACACATCGGGTAATTAACCCGATGTGTGCTGTAACTAGGAGAGCAGGGAGCCAGCGCTAAGCGGTGTGCGCTGCTCCCTTCACGTGTAGCTCCGTGCGCTGGTAACCAAGATAAATATCGGGTTGGTTACCCGATATTTACCTTAGTTACCAAGCGCAGCATCTTCCACGCGGCGCTGGGGGCTGGTCACTGGTTGCTGGTGAGCTCACCAGCAACTCGTGTAGCGATGCTCCAGCGATCCCTGCCAGGTCAGGTTGCTGGTGGGATCGCTGGAGCGTCGCAGTGTGACATCTCACCAGCAACCTCCTAGCAACTTACCAGCGATCCCTATCAGGTTGGATCGTTGTTGGGATCGCTGGTAAGTTGTTTAGTGTGACTGGACCTTTACCGTACTTGCAATAGCATGGTGAATCCAATTATTCCTTCACTCTATAGATTGGATTGCAGAAAAAAACCTTATCAATAGTCCAGAAATAGAGGGGAGGCAGGCAGCCAGGGGAAGAATCATTACTGGACTGGACCCACAGTGTCGCGCCCTGCTGCACACGCCTCTCAACCAATACACAAATTTTTAGACCTTCGATAACGTTTTATTCTGCAATCAAACATCCAATCTGAAAACTGAAGGAATTATTTCATTTGTCATCCTAGCACCAGTATGGCACTGCCTTTACTCTATGTGCGCACTTACCGGATTTTGCCGCGGATTTTCCGCGGATTTGCTGCATGTTTCGCTGCAGAAAATGTTCATAACATCTCTGCAGTGAATCACCAGCAAATCCTATGGAGAAAAAAAATCCTGTGCGCACTAGGCGGAATTTGACAGCTGTATGTTTTGCTGCGGAAATCCCGCAGCAAAAACAAGTGCATGTCACTTCTTTTCCGCACATCGCTGCGGGATTTCACTCCATTGACTCAATGTTAATCATGAAATCCCGCAGGGAATAACGCAGGCAGCAAATTCTGTGCGGTTCACTGCGTTTTGCTGCGTTATTCCCTGCGGTATTTCGCGGTTTACCTCCGGTAATGTACATCACTTGCTGCGGTTTTGCAGGGAAGTGATGTCATTACAGGAAGAGGAAGCCGTGCACAGAGTAAACACACACACACATCACAGACATAGAACACACAGACACAGACACATAGAACACACATAGAAAGAAAACGGAAATATAGGAAAAAAAGAACGTGGGCTCCGCTGTATATTTACCTTCCAGCCGAGGTAAGCACACAGCGGCGGCACGGTATTCTCAGGCTGGGGAGGGAGAGGGGCAGGGTTAATGTCCCCTGCCTCACTCCCCCTCCCGCAGCCGAGAATATCAGCCGCAGCTGCCCCGGGACTGTCGCATGCAATATGCGGCAGCACCGGCGTGTCCTCGGCTCTTCTTGCCACCGTGTAGCAGTGGTGGCAAGGTAATACAAGGGGTTAATGTTGGTGGGGGACCACCGCCATTAACCCCAGGCTTGATCATGGCAGCGTCTATGTGACAGCTGACATGATCAACCCGTAAGTAAAGTGAAAAAAACACAGACACCGAAAAATCCTTTATTTTAAATAAAACCAACAAGCCTCGTTCACCATTTTATTAACCCCCCCAAACAAAGCTCCGGCGTAATCCACCGCTCCGACATCCACAGCTCCGGCTCCGGCGTCCTGCACTGCTGACATCCAGCCGCGACTGTCACAGACACAGGCTGAATGCAGCAGACAGCAGAGGTAATTACCGGTCATTTCCCACGGCCGGTAATGTGAACTCACTGCCGACCGTGGGAAATGTAGCGATCTGTCCTCTATCTATCTATCTATCTATCTGTCTGTCTATCTGTCTGTCTATCTATCTATCCCTCTATCTATCTACTATCAGAATTAAATGTATTTTTTTTTTTTTTTTTCTTCAATGTGCTTTATTGCATTGAATGCAATAAAGCACATCCCAACCCGCACGCGGCAATACCGCGAACAATACCGCGGTAAAACCGCAGCAAACCGCGGCAAACCACATGCGGTTTTCGGATGCGGTTTCCCGCGTTTTTTTACCGCGGGTGCGGTAATCTTTGAGAGCATGCGGAATTTTCTCAAGAAAATTCCATTTCCCAGTGCGCACAGAGCCTAAGTAAAATAAAAACAAATAACTGGACCACAGGAAGGGCAAGTACTATCTTTGTTATTTTGTATTACATGAGTCTTTTAGGTCCACTTTTCTAAAAGTGGAAAACTCCTTTAAATTTCAAGATGCAATGGCCACCTGGCTCCTGGGCTATTTCTAGCCCCAATGTACAGGCACAGCTGAATCAGGCCTGCACAGGGCACACCACCTCAATTATGCTATAATTATATAAATAGATTAACTGCTTAGAGCAAAGGAGCTAAGAACCTTGTAAGCCTAAAGGAATTTGTCACTTAACCCTTTAGTAAACAAGACAGGGTACATGATTGACATTGTCATTTAATGTGTTCACAATGTAACAGGGTGTAGCAAGATGTGTGTTGAATAACAACAGCAAAGTCATACGTTATTGGTAGTGATGAGCGAATAGTAAAATATCTGTGCTTGAATTATTCGTACAGAATACCTAGTACTATTCCGGTATTCATCACAAATAACAAATCTAATGCAAGTCAATGGGGAACCCGAGCATTTTTCTTGAAGATTTCCCAGGAAAATGCTCTTTTTTGCCATTGACTTGCATTAGGTTCGTTATTCGTGAGGAATACCGGAATAATAGTTTGGCATTCAGTACAAGTAATCCGAACATGAATATTTTGTTATTTGCTCATCACTAATATTATTCTTGTTGGGTGTTAATATGATAGTACATAAAAATACAAATCAAAAACAATTGGCCTAGGACTATTTTTATAGATGACCATACTCTTCAGCCTAAGGCTATGTGCGCACTAGAAAGTGCCATTTTCTTAAAAAAAAAAAGAACCCTCTGGAAGAAACCCGCACCTGCGGTAAAAAACGCGGTAAAACTGTACCCGCGTTTTTGCCGCTATTTTGCCATGGATTTACCACGGATTTTCCGCAAGTTAGTCCCCGCGGTTTTTACCATTATCTATGGCATAACCCACAGGTACCTGCGGAAAAGAAGTGACATGCTCATTAATTAAACAGCGGAAAATCGGCGGGTAAATCCGCGGGTATAAAAAAACGCAGTGTGCGCACAGCATTTTTTAAAACCGCGGTAAATCCGCAGCGTGAGCACAGGGCCTAAATGTGTTCTCAATATGAAGAGAATTAAGACCTCCATATAAGGCTAAGTTCACACAGGGCATCTTTTGCTGAGTTTTTGAGGTCACAAAGATGCACCAAAATGCATGCATTTCCTTCTCCCAGCAAAGTCTATGAGATTTCAATTTTGCTGTCCACACTGGGCATCTTTTGTTGGCTGCATCTTGGCTGCATTTTTCAATGCAGGTGCACTACAATACTTTGATCTGCCCTGTTCAGGGCAGATCAAAGTGCACATGCACAGAACCTGAATGAGTGTATGACGTAGGATGCGTTATGCACCCCGGCTTCAGAAGAAGGATGACAAACATGGCCCCACACCCAGAGAAAGGAGCCACCCATCTGACCCGTCTGCACCGTACCGACTGTTTAGGTGAGTATTATAATGTCATTTTTATGTTCTACACAGCGGCCTGGGCTCTTATATACAGCATGTTAGAATGCTGTATATAAGAGCTCACTGGTGGCAGCCGCAGCTTATAGGCCCCAAATCTGGTGACAGGTTTCCTTTAATGGGTATGTGTTCTATCCATGAAAAACACAGACAAAATATGCATGGCTGAATGAGGCCCAATATGTAACCTCTTCCAAACACCTCTGATGGCGGCTTATCCCTCATAAGTGAAAAGTGCAGGACATATTGAAACACAAAATGCTTCTTCTTTCTCCTATACAAATTTGACAGGTGTCCTGTCTAGCCAAAATCTGTGTATTTCATATCACAAAATGATGATTTTTCATCTCTATTTTCATTTAAAAATGTGGGTTTTTTTACATTTACAGTATATGCCCTCCATTATTATACATCAACAATTAAAAAAATGATACAAGGCCATATGGCATCCATTATTATTGTTTTTAAACATACCATTGAGTTTAATGGGAGAGTCTGATCTGAAAAAAGAATCATTGAATTGCATGTTAGAAAATGTTCCCTTGAACTACCCTACTTACTGACTTGAAAAAGTATGTGTGCTGTAATCATATGGACAAAAAATACCCAATGTAATTGTTGTTTTAATTTTTATTGCATAAATCATTAGTACATAGGAAAATAATCAACTCTGAAACATATCTTACCAGACAAATCTGCTTCTTTCTCTGCCAGAATTGATCAGTTATTATCAAAATTCTCAGTTCTGAGGTAAAGTCTGTATTCAGTGAAGACTTTCCCATTACCGAGATAGGAGATGGCAGTTAGTGCTGACGAGATTCTATGAAGATGGGAGGAGCTAGATGCAGAGAGAGGCGCTAGAGGCAGAGGGAGGAGCTACACTCCCTGAAAGAAATTCTGTCACTTATCCATGTTATGTAAATAAAAGCTTATACCTGACTTTAAATTCATCCATTGGTTTTATAAATTACGCTTTTGAAAGCTGAAACCCTCACAAATTTGGTTTAGGTTATGAAAATAAAGTTGCTGCAAAGCTGAAATATTGATCATTTAATAAACACAGAAAGGTCTTATTTTGGCAAGACAAACATTTTGTCGCCCTCAGAAAGTAATGTGAAATTCAAACAAATAATTAACTTCTAATACAAAGAGATGTTGCATAACATTGGTGAATGAAGTTGTGGTGCTATTAGAGCCATATTTAATATTTTGTGTGACTTCCATGAGCTTAAAGGACTGCATCCATGCGGTTCAACAATGATTCATACAATTTATTGATGAAGTCATCAGGAATAGCAAAGAATGCAGTCTTACATGCCTCCCTGAGTTCATCTAGATTCTTTGGTTTTGTCTTCCAAGCTTCCTCTTTCATCCTACCCCAAACATGCTCAATGATGTTCATGTCTGGTGACTGGGCTGGCCAGTCCTTGAGCACCTTGATCTTCTTTGCCAGGAGGAACTTTGTTGTAGAGATGGATGTATGAGATGGAGCACCATCCTGCTGCGCAATTTGACCCCTTTTATGATTGGGAATGTAAGAGGTAGCTAATACTTATTGATATTTTAGGCAAATGTTTTGCACACCCCCATACTGAATGCAACCCCAGACCATGATCTTTCCACCACCAAACTTAACTGTTTCTGGGTGTATTTTGGATCCATACAGGCTCCAGTAGGTCTTCTGCAGTATTTGTGGCGGCTGTGGTGTAATTCAAGTGAAGATTCATCAGAGAAATCCACCTTCTGCCACTTTTCCAGCGTCCATCTGTTTAGCAGGCTGTGGGACTTGGCAAATGCCACACGTTTTTTTTAATTGCCTTTTGTTTAGTGCTGGCTTCTGGGTACTGATTTGACCATGGAGGCCATTTTGAGGCCTGTTAGGGGCTGGCTTTGGATTTTCTAACCAACAAACGTTCCTCCTGAGCAGTTGTCTTGTGGGGTCTGCCGAACCTGGCCTTGTCAGAAACATCTCCAGTCTCTTCAAATCTTTTTTTAATTTTTTGTACTTGACGCTGAGACACATTATACGTGCCAGCCACCTCTGCAGTGGATCTGATCTTCAGCCTCTTGATAATCAAGGCTTTGGTCGCAGAGAAAATTTTTGGCATGTTGTCAGAGGTCAAGTTGCAGTTCTAGTGAAGGTCTGGGGTGCTGGATTTCTTTTTATACACACCCACTAATTAACCGATCATTTAGTGAGCACAGGTGAGGATGTAAACTAAGATTGGGTGCATTATATGACAAGGCGACAAAACTTTTGTCTTGCCAAAATCTGACCTTATTGTGTTCATTAAATGATCAATATTTCAGCTTTGCAGCAACATTATTTTCATAACCTAAACCAAATTTGGGAGGGTTTCAGCTTTCAAAGGAGTAATTTATGAAACCAATGGATGAATATAAAGTCAGGTTATAAGCTTTAATTTACATAACATGGATAAGAACTTCTGTCAGAGAGTGTAGAGGCAGAGGGAGGAGCTAAAAGTAGAGAGAGGAGCTAAAGGGAGGAGTTAGAGGCTAAGAGAGGAGCTAGAGGCAGAGGGATGAGGTAAAGGTAGAGGGAGGAGCCAGAGGGAGGAGCTAGAGGCAGAAGCAGAGCTCCGCCCCTCCTCCCTCTTCTAACTCCATAGAATCTCATCAGTAACAGCTCTCATCTCCTATCTGAGAGAAAAAAGCAGATTTATCTGATAAGATATATTACAAAGTTACTTATTTTCATGTGTACTATTGATGTATGAAATAAAATTTTAAACAACAGATACACTAACCATTGCCTTACACTGACGGGACAATGCTGGAGTAGCTCTGCGCATCTTTTTAATTTATCCGTGCACTGTGGTAGCACGGTGAAAGCGACCAAGTGCTACACCAAGGCCAATCAGACAGTGGTGACATAATCCTAGAAATATGCCATCACATTTTGGGATTTAAATATTATTACTGTAGTACTCTCTGCTGTGGATAAACACATCTATGGTATGTTTTGACACCAGCACAGATCTACTGGTGAATCTAGTATAAATGTTGACAGTGTGATAGTGAAATTATCTGTCCAGATTATTTTTGTGATCATACATGAAGACATATGCATGAATGAGCCACAATCTGCGGTCAAACGCAAGCTACACTTCACCCGAGTACTCAAAAACTAAGAAGGAAAACAGCAGGAAATCTTACAGAATAATAAAGGGGTTACTTGTTCAGAGCTTGGACAACTATTGATATCCCTTAAAATGAAAATTCTTATTCTGGCATGAATGCTGATCTAACCTGATGGGAATAATGTCTATTACGGTATGTCATAACATGTCATTATTTGATCCCAACCGTCAAGAAGTTTTGCCTATTATTATGCTATGAGTTGCGTTAAGAAAGAAAAGTCATGTTTGGATTCATGCTGGTAAAATACCTAAAAAAAAAACAAAAAAACCCAAACAAAAATCATCTATCTAATCAATCTAGTAAAAACCTAGAATTCATTTTTTAATGTAAAGAACTGATATTCAAGTAGAAGGGGCTCTGAAGATAACCTCGTGGTTCCAAACTGATTAGGGTACTTTCACATTTCCGTCTTTTACCCTCAGTCACAATCCGTTTTGTGACTGATGTGACTGATCCGTCGTAGATAGTGGTAAAAATGATGCGACGGATCCTGTGAAAAAATGGATCCGTTGTACTATTTTTTTTCTTGGGAAGGGTTATGCACCATAGAACCATGAACCCATCGGGGGAGGAGAGAGAGGGAGAGAGAGGAGAGAGAGAGAGAAAGAGAGAAAGAGAGGGAAAGAGAGACAGAGAGAGAGAGAAAAAGAGACAGAGAAAGAGAAAGAAAGAGAAAGAGAAAGAGAGAGAGATTCATGACCGGAAGTGAATTTACAAGACTTCTGGGCATGCCCAGATATAAAACACAGAACCGGTCGAGGGATACGTCATTTGACGGATGATGTCGGATCCTGCGCCCATAGGCTTCCATTACAACTCAGGTTGGACGGCGACGGATCCTACGCTGTCTGATTTTTCAACGCACACAAAAACCGTTCCTATGGACGTTGTCTCCATCACAGTTGTCGACGGATCCGTCGTATGACGGATGTAACGTGAGGCCATCCGTCGCAATCCATCACTAATACAAGTCAATGAGAAGAAAACAGACCCAGCGCTGGATCCGTTTTTTTCACATTTCGACGGATTGTGACTGATGGAAAAAAACAGATGTGTGAAAGGGGCCTAAAAGACGGAAATGTGAAAGTAGCGTTACAGATATGGATCTGTAAAAATATTACAGTACTACTGGGAGATCAGATGGTCGTGTGTACAGAAATCCCGTCTATAAAGCAGGAGAAACTCCGAGACCTTGTCCAGGATATCTCACAATTTCTTAATACCCTGTTTTGGTATAGACATGAAAGATCATGGCAAAAAAGATACATTTACAAAATATGGGCAAGATAAGTACAAATAAGTACAGAAAAAAAACAAAGAAATGAACGGGAGCACGTTAGTATAGGTGCAATCTGTTGATGCAGAGTCACACAATGGTCATAAACACACATAACCTGTTTTAGTTTCTTGTACATACAGGGTTGTGTCTGTGTCTGTAGTTTATATAGCTTTCCATGGACGGGTCTTTAAAGGGAACCTGTCAGGTGCAATATGCATCCAGATCCACGAGCAGTTCTGGGTGTATATTGCTAATTTCTGCCTAACTGTCCCTGTATATAGTAACATAGATAAAGAGATCTTTAGAAAAAGTATCTATAAAGATCTTTTATGATATGCTAATGAGCGTGGGCACTAGTTACAAGGGCGTTAGTTCCTGTGCTCATTCCACCATCTTAGCCACGCACATAGGGGCGTGCTAACATGTTATTCAATGCCCACTGCCCAGCGTCATCATCGGTGGTGATGCACGTACCTGTCCGTTGCAACAGCCTTAGACGTCGGACACTGTGCAAGATCAGGTCGCCACACTTCCTGTCATACGCACTATGAAGCCGGGTGTACATGTCCCGGCTTCAGAGAGGTCTAGTGCGCATGACCAGAAGTAACTTCTAATTTTGCGCGCTGCTCGGCATCTAAGGCTGTAGCAACGGACAGGTACGCACATCACCGGTGGTGATGACGCTGGCAGTGGGCATGGAATAGCATGTTAGTTTCTTAGCCATGTCTACAAGGGCGTACTGAGAGGGTGGAATGAGCACAGGAACTAACGCCCTTGCGACTAGTCCCTGCACTCATTAGCATATCATAAAGGATCTTTAGAAATTCTTTTTCTAAAGATCTCTTTATCTATGCTAGTGTATACAGGGACGGTTAGGCAGGGATTAGCAATATACACTCAGAACTGCTCGTGGTCCTGGGTGCATATGGGACCTGACAGGTTCCCTTTACCTTTAAACAGTCAGGCCTAGGACCTACTCTACTGAGACCTGCTGGCACTCCGAATGGTTTAATACTAGAATTATGGTCCTGATTGGGGTACACCTTATCGTGGTGTGATGGCTTTTACGCTCTTTTGATCAAAGTAGAGACAACTAAGTACCCTATGTTATTTACAACTATTATTACTATTTAGTAACTGCAGGGTATTTGCTCATTTTGTTTTTATCCTAGGTTATGTTTGTTTATGGCCAGATTTTGAACGTGCACTAACACAATGCACTTACACCAATGTGCTCCAGGTCATTTTTTTGGTTTTGCAGCAGGTACTGTTGTAAGAGTTCAAGAAAATAACAGTTTGTTTGTCCAGTTCCATCTAAAGACAAAATAATGTATCTTTTATAATTCATTGAAATGCATATCAAAGTGGTAAGCAGGATATAATAACCACCAGCAAGTGCGTTTCAAACATTACAATCATACTTAACCTTGGTTTACACCAATTTTAAAGATACATAGATTTTAAAGGGAATCCATCTCCAGGTTTTTCTTATCTCATCTGAGAGCAGAATGATATAAGGGCTGCTTTCTCCAGATTTGTTAAAATCAGTTTCGTCTGCCTCAGATCTACCAGTTCTCTGACTGCTAAGCACTGCTTTAGCCACCTACACCACTGATTGACAGCTTTCTGTGTACACTGTGCACAGGCAGAAAGCAGTCAATTAGTGGTCCTCTACTGATAATCTCCTGCTGTTAAAACAAGGATTTTATCAGCACTACAGCAAGCAGCCTAGCAACACTGGAATAACAGTCTCTCCTCTACATTATGCTGCATACTGAGTTCATACCCATGTGACCAGAGGGGCGGGGCCTCAGCCAACATAGCATATCAGGAAGCAACATTTTCCTATTGGCTGAGGCCCTGCCCTTCTGGTCACATGGGTATGACCTCACCAGAGGTCCTGGAAGAGAAAAGTTACATCGATTGTATAATACTTCTGCTAATTCTAACAGGGGGAGGGTATAACTATGAATTCCCCCCAGATATTATCTGATCCTCAGCTGCTGTCACTCAAGCAGCTGCCGATTTTATAAATTTTACTTTCTTGGATTTCAAAACCTAAACATCGGAGCTGACCACTAAAGGCATGTATAGAATCAGCCTGATAGTGCCAGTACAGCACTGGCTTTAGCTTATATATGAAAATCCTGGTGATTGGTTCCTTTTAAAGGGGTTGTCCATTACTGAGCAATGCCTTACAAAGGTGCAATCTGGTGCACAAAATACCTTCTGGGCTGGCAATGTTCCTGTGATCTTCAGGCTGTTATGACAGTATAATGAAAGGCTACAATGCTCATGTGACATAATGCTCACTGGTTGGCTTAGTGAGAAGGTCGCAGGAGAAGAACTAGTCCAGAAGGTATGTACTTTTTTTTTTCTTCATTTAAAGGTAACCTTTCATCAGATTTGTCCTTTATAAGCTGCGGCCACAACCCGTGAGTTCTTATATACAGCATTCCAGAATACTCTACATAAGAGCCCAGGCCGATCTGTAGAATGTAAAAAAGCAGCTTTTATTAGACCTTTCCCTGCACATTACAGTTCTTTGCTCTGCCCGCATCAGTGTATAGAGAAGTGCGTGACGCACCCACGTGGTCGGGGTTTACTCGTCACCAGGCCGCGGTGCTTCTCCTGGGACATTCCGTGACCCCAGGTGTCAATAAAATGGCTGGGGATGGGGACGATGGGGGTAGTTGTTTGTGACGCCACCTGTGGTGCGTGGCCAATATTAGCCGCCGCTGCGGCGGATGACAACGTAGCTCTGATGGTTCAGCTCTCCACAGGAAGAGCTATGGCCCCAGGGAGGATGGTGGTGGTAGTAGTCTCTCAGGCGCTGATGGCGCGGTGGCGCGATGGGGAGGGCGTCGGCAGTAACTGGACGACACAGGCGGAACAGTTCAAGGTCTTTTACTCACTGGTCACACACACTACCGTTGGAGCACTGGGCTACGCTGTGATGGGCCTCAGCCGATCCCGGGTACTTCGGAGGTTATAGCCGGTGGTTCCTTCTGTGCATCTCATTCCAATGGTTTCCCTCTACCCCAGCTCCTGGGCCGTGGAACGGGTCACGGGTGCCTTCTGCACTCCCCATGAACCCTGGAATCACCCTTCTTTCCTAAGAACCCGGGTCGAGCCTCCAGCTCCGCACCACGGGCCCCGAACCTTCCGCGTCTCCATCTGCCCGTCCTCTCCGGAGTCCGACCTGACTTGGATGCTGTGTGGCGCCAACTGCCTATTGTCTGTGAGGTGGCTCCTAACTTCCCCTGTGTGGGTGCCCTGCCTCCCGGGTCCCTGAACTAGTGGGCATGAGGACCCATAACCTCATGATGGCCACCCCAATGCCTACCCTAGCCCGGTCCCAGTGACAGAACCCCCATGTTATGTGTTGGTTGAGTGTGCTTGTGGTTGTTACCGGTGACGACCTCCTCCGTATCCGTGATGAATACTGCACCTTGGGTGAGGTGCAATACCCTGTGGCGCCTGAGGCCGCAGGGGTGCCACATACACGTGCGCAGGAGCACAATGGAGGACTCTGTGTAAATTACGTAGGATGTGTCATCCACACGGAGCAGGGAAAGAGGACGGCGATGGAAGGAAGAGAGGAGGCACTGGACCAACATCAGCGACCACCATAAGACCGTACAGCCCTGCAGTTGAGTATAATAAAAGATGTTTTTTATGTTATACAGAGCAGCCTGGGCTCTTATATACAGTATTGTAAAATGCAGTATATAAGAGCTCACTGGTGGTGGCCGCAGCTTATAGGTGACAAATCTGGTGACAGGTTCCATTTAATTACTATCATTATTTTCTTCTCCAAGCTGCACCTATTAAATGGACAGCCCCTTTAGGCCATATACTGTATGTATATATACTGGGAATAATATATAACTAAATGTATCACTTTGGACATTTACATAGTAATGGAATAATAAATTCTATTTACAGCAGGAAATGCATGCACAATAGCTGTAGACGCGTCCCACAATATTGTAAATGCTTCTAAATTTCATTTACAGCCATCAATAAATGGCTTATCGCTGAGAATGTTTAATCATTATCACAAGTGTTTTACATTACACGCCACCATCCTAAACACAGCAAATAAACATCTAATGTATCCTGAAGTTCCAGTATGGGAAGCGTTACACCGGTGAGGCTAAGTAAACACGGTGTCACCTTTACCCACATAATGGACCAAAACACGTTCTCTGCAGGACGTCACTCTGGGCCATGGAGAATAATTGGTGCATTCCCGTGGCTAATCGCTTGCACGGCTCGGGATATTAGCACCTTAGCTATTTGTAAGCTCGGAAAGTAGTTTGCTTTACATTCTGTAGTTATTACACGAAGAGACACACTATTTGTTTTGAGTAAAATATAACAGCAAAGATTCCTTTTCATTTCCTTTTTGTTTTAGATTTCTAAAGGTGAGAAAAAAACCTGTTTTTATTAGAGTATTTTATCAAATAACATTTGGTATATGCAATTTTCCTGGTGTTTTTTAAGTCCTATGAAGAAGCCTATGGAAAAGAAAAAAACCTCAGAAAAAAATGGCACATACAGAATGTCCTGAGGCCATTTGAAAGTTCCCCCAAAACGCTACCCACCAAAGTGATTTGTATGTAGTTTGGTTTATATCACTACAGAATTTAATCCAACATCTAGCCACAATAATAATGAAAAAAACAAACTAAAACAATAAAACACAAGGGAGTCTATCAGAACAAAATGACTATGCAAACCAAACACAAACACATGCACTTGATGCACCCATGACGTGTCCAACTAGTCCTGTGTCCCTTCAACAGGGT
Source organism: Anomaloglossus baeobatrachus (assembly GCF_048569485.1). Taxonomy (NCBI): domain Eukaryota; kingdom Metazoa; phylum Chordata; class Amphibia; order Anura; family Aromobatidae; genus Anomaloglossus; species Anomaloglossus baeobatrachus. Next base: position 108,877,013 of record NC_134361.1, read on the forward strand.
TAGGATCATCCAAGGGGGCCCCCTGTGAGACCCTGCACACTGTGGTTTGGTGGGCCAGCAAATCCATGGGCTACCTTTCTTTAGCAACCAAAAATGTCTCTTATAATGACAGTTTTGCATTAGGACCTCAGGTGATATCGTGTCACATTGTCAAAGGCCCATCACCCTGCGGGAGTCTGCAGAAGCTGAAGAGGAGGAGGAAACCTGCCATGTTCTCTAGGAGACTAGAATGGAGCTACTAGAAGTAGGTCCTCCACCTAAAGTAAAGGGGTTGTCTGGTCTAAATCCACAAGTCTGAAGTCCCTCTATGTGTCACTCTATTTGTATGCAGACTTGTGAATTCTCATATTGCATGTACTGTGTGCCGTCAGGATTCACCGATGTCAGAGCCAGGAACGGCGATCAAGTGGCTGCAAGAGTGCCTACTCCTGTCCAGAATCCGACTAGATGGGCACGCCATGCCACCACTGTTGCTGTTGGAGGCGCATGCGCATTGCCACAGTAATTATGTCTTCATTAAAATGGCTCTGGAGTCCGCGCACATGCGTTCTGCGATCTACAGTCCCATTTTATTGAAGAAACTGTGGGGAGGACTATGAGTGGCATTGGCGTGTGTGAAGATTTTATTTTATTTCTTACACCTGTGCACGCGTCCCTGCCGCTCATAATTTTTTTCTGCAGTGTCTTCAATAAAATGGTGCCGAGATCATGGTATGCGCGGACTCCTCCATTCTAAGGAAAACGTCATTACTGTGACAATACACACACGCGCCGCCAACAGCAGCAATGGCGTTGTGGTGTGATATTTAAATAAAGAAAAGAGGGCACGCCATAGAGGACGCTGAAAAAGGACTTTATAGGGAGGACCTGACCCACAAAGACCCATGTCACTCAAAGATGCAAATTTGATTACAGATATTTCAGCAATCAAGCATCGCATCTTCAACAAAAGGTATGCTTGAATTCAACATCCTAGTGCCAGTATGGCACTGCCTTTACTTCATATAGCAAAATCCTGGCGGTTGATTCCCTTTAAAGAGTTTTCTACAAGTTTTGAAAATTAGTACTAAAGGAACCCTGCTCAAATTGGAAAGGATGACCCACTAGCCATCTGTAATCTCAACTGTCTGCTGCACCTAATCTCTGGCTTCATATGCACGAAATACCATCACACCGTGACCAGACCACATAGTACCACCAGATAGTGACCTAATAATACCACACACAGATGACAAATACCATCACACTGTGACCAGATAACATATTACCACCACATAGTGACCGAATAATACCCTATTCAATGGAGAAATATTGCCACTCCATGATCAGACCATATATTACCATCACATTGTGACAAATAGTACCAAATACAAGGGACAAATACAGCGGCATCATGATCAGACCACATATTACCACCACATGGTGAGCATATACTACAATACTGATCATTAATAAAAAAAAACCCACAATACTAATAACATTATTATAATCAATGCGATTATACACAGGAACTCTGTACATAGTATATAAATGTACAGGTAATACAGTGATCATGGTGACATACTAAGGAGCTCGATATATTGTGTCAATGTACAGATAATACAGTGATCACTGGTGACATACACAGGAGCTCTGTATATAGTGTATAGTTTAAGTGTACAGGTAATACACTAACTTACCAGTGACGTCTCTAATTGAAGTAATTCATCTTCAGTTTTCCTCTTCATCGGGCACAGACGCTATCGCTGCTTCCACTCAGGACACGTCTCTGCAGAAAATAACACACAGTTATTTATAGTTGATTGCTTCTAGTACACATTCCCCACAAACATCTACACTGCACCAAATGAAGAACAAAGTCACAGTGTCGCCCTGCACAATAACATGACCTCCCTTTTGTTCCCTTCATGGAAAAAAATATCCTCAAAAGTAAAATACAGTATATTTCGGCAGTAAGAAGGTCCCCTAATTGGCCCCTACACTAATTATTCCCGACCTGCCACCAAAAAACAATAATCTATGTTTCTCATTATAACCCCCATAAAATAATTATGCCACCCATCCTGGTCACTTCCTGTAATAACGTCGCCCATCCTATAATAATTTTGCTTCATCCTGGTCCCTTTCTGTAATAATGTAAGTCATCTTGGGTCCTCATGTCACTCATCCTGGGCCCAGGATGGGTGATGTGAGGGCTAGGAATGGGTGACGTGAGGACCCAGGATGACGTACATTAGTACAGGAAGGGGCCAGGACGGAGCATATTATTACAGGAAACGGCCAGTATGGGTGACGTGAGGGACCAGGATGGGTGACATATGGGCCCAGGATGAGGTACATTATTACAGAAAGGGGCCAGAATGGGTGACGTGAGGGACCAGGATGGGTGACGTGAGGACCGAAGATGGGTGACATATGGGCCCAGGATGAGGTACATTATTACAGGAAGGGGCCAGAATGGGTGACATGACCCAGAATGGGTGACATAAGGGCTCAGAATGTGGGGCATACAGTATGTCCCTATCCTGAGCCCTTATGATTGCTATCCTGGCCTTTATGTTCCCCATCCTGGACCCTTAGGTCCCTCGTCATGGGCCTTATATTCCTCATACTGGCCCTTATGTCCGCCACCCCAGTTCCCTCTGTAACACCCATACACGAAAAATATTCTTCTTATCTCCGCTCACCCGTGGCGTTGTCTTCTTGCACTATCAGAAAAGGCTGGCAGCTGGGCAGCTGGCGTCAACATGCACGTCGGCAAATAGCATCACTGCGATGCACTGGCAATGTGCGTGACAACGTCAGCTGCCAGCTTCTGATAGGCCAGCCGCATTTTAACTATTGCGGTGAGGGAAGCCGGTGGCATTCCGTACCACAATACATTACAACTGAATGTGCATCTGAGCTGGGACCCCAGTCTGTAGGACCAGAACTGGGCATCACCTCTTGCGTATTCAGGAAACCAGTGGTAATTTGAACAACCGGTTCCACTTGACCACCGTTCCCGTCTCCGACAGCGGAGAATCCTCAGCGCACAGTGCATGATGTGAGGATTCACAAGTGTGCAGTCACATAGAGTGACACATAGAGGGACTGCAGAATGGTGGATTTAGACCAGACAACCCCTTTAACATATATTTATCAGAATGTAAACAAAACAACAAAAATCATAACTCACTAAGAAAAAACCTAATAAGTCAACAAGAAGTGAGATGCAAAGTAACCATTCTATATTGATTCAACATGAAATAGCAGTCTAACTGGTTGAGCCTGGTTATTCAAAGCCATTAATATATTTATTTTAGCAGAAAACAAATATGTTACAAAACAGAGAATATTGTGGTCTGAATGAGTACTTCTAATGCGTGTACCACTTGTATATGACCATCACAATGACATATCTGCATTCAGTAAGAAACGTGAGTAATCAGAGAGAAATTCATTCTTTAATTAGTTTGTGTCTCTATGTCATGTAGGGCTCAGGAGGTTAAAAGCACACGCTGCTGTGTATTTAGGGAAAACTTTCCTGTTTTTAGTTTCGGCTGCTGGATCCTGACCTACCCCACCATCCTTGTAACATCTTAGATTTTCCTGATTTTTGTGCCAAGTGTGCAGTGTACATTTTTAAATTTCGCCTTCTCTTTCTCCAATACACTCAGGTGCCAATATTCATGTGGGCAAATTGAGACTGAAGTTAGACTTCTGTTTAAAATGCCAAGACAATTAATCACACTCAGACCTGAAATCTGAATTACAATGTGTGAATAAAGCATTGAGCAGAAGAAAAAAAAAAAATCATTGACATAAAAAGTAAAAAAAAAGAACCTGCTCAGGCCACTTTTCCAATGGGGAAAACCTCACACATTAAAACCTCAGTCTAGATTTTTATATGAAGTGTTGCAGTTTTCCATAAAAAAAAGCAGTTCACAATATTTACGAAAATTAACTTCATCTGACTGAGTTCATTCTTTTTAGGCAGTGTTCATACAGCTGTGTGAATAAAATGGTCCGGTCATATCCTGAAATTGTGGCTGTAGCGCCGGCATCCCTGCACTGCTCAGCCTCTCCCCAGCACTCCCACGGATGTCCATGTACTCCTTTGCCTACTCCTCCCAGGGCCTGTGCAAGCCACACAGGTCCTCCGAGCATACGCTTAGGGCGTGCACCCGTACGACTGCCCTGCTCTTAAAGGGCCGATGCACCACTTCCTGGAAGTACCTGGCAGCCTATGGCTGAGAGGCACTAGGTATTTAAGGCATCTTTCCACTAGGGGAGGTGCCTGTGCAATGCAAGTGAAGAAGAAGCAGCGCAGCCGGTGTCTGTCCGGAAATGAGCAGCGATGGGGGCCCAATGCAGAGAAGAAGCAGCCACAGGGCCCTTATGGAGAGAAGCAGTGATGGGGGCCCCGTGCGGTGAGAAGCAGCGGCCGGGGCCCCTACTGGAGAACAAGCAGTGCAGCGGGGGTCCGTACAGAGAGGCCTGAAGAGGGGTCAATAAGGAGGGAGAGGTGAGTGGTGACTAATATTACAGGTGTAGTATATGGGGGGGTGTAGTGATGTATATTACAGGTGTAGTATATGGGGGGTGTATTGATGTAGTATATTACATGTATAGTATATGGGGGTGTAGTGATGTATATTATAGGTGTAGTATATGGGGGGCGTAGTGATGTAGTATATTACAGGTGTAGTATATGGGGGTTTAGTGATGTATATTACATGTGTGGCACCCCTGGGCTTCAGGCGCCACAGGGTATTACACCACTTTTCAGGGGTAATATCTATCCCGGGTCAGGAGGAGGCTAACCTGTTGATGTCTTCACAAAACACACACAAACAGCAGGTGCTTACTCACAGGGGGTTGGACTAGGGCAGACAGGAGAGCCAGCCATCACGAAGCATGGGACTTACCAGTTGCTAGGACAACCACTGGGGGCGGGCACCACATGGGGTAGAAATAGGCACAATCAACAGACTTCAGAGAGAACCTTCCTGGGCACAGCTTGGGATAACACTAGCACTGACACAGGAGTTAGTGTTTCTCTCTCTTCGTGGCCCATGGCTTGGAGCAGGAGGCTCGGCCTGGGTTCCGGATAGCAACTGAGGGACACTTCACTAACAGACTTTCACGGGCACCGGCTGTGACCGCCAATGGACCCGGGATCGGCTGGAGCCCATCGGGGCAGAGGATAGTACTCTGAGGCAGCGCCTGAACAACCTGTGAGTAAAAAGACTTGGAACCGCAGCCCCTGCCTTTCCTTTAACCAGCGCCGGCGCCTAGCGCTGCGGCGCCAACGGGGACTACCACCACCTCCGCCATCCTCCCCGGGGTAATCCCGCTGTGTCTGTGAGGGGCGACACCGGCTGCACCTGACATCTGGCCCGGCGAGAGAGCCTGCAGTGGCGGCCCTCATCCCGCGTACCACAGGAGGCGTCACAATCCTAATAGACTTTCCTAACCTCCGACTACTACCTCCATCCTCCCTGCCACCCTCCTATCCTCCTTCCTGTACGCCTCAGTGCAATGGAACTTGGCCAGGCAACCCCGTGACGACGCATAGAATCTGCACCCCCCGCCCAGCGACGAGTAGGTTAAGACACCTGCCCTGTGGGGTGCTACACGTGTAGTCATACCTCCCAACCGTCCCGGATACAGCGGGACTGTATCGGATTTGAGCGGGTGTCCCGGTATCACGATCGTGAGCCATGTGTCCCGTGGCTCCGCCCACCCAATCTCTCCCCGTCTGACTTTCTCCCCCTCCTATCCACATGAGCAGAGCCGAGCGCTACTTCACTGCTCTGGCTCTGTGTGCTGCCGCTGTTATGGGTTGGCGGCAGCAGCACTTTCCTGGCTGCCGGCGCTTTAAATCCGGCACCTCCAGCCCAGTGCACTGCTCTCAGCTGGGCTGCTTGTGTACGTAAGTGCATCTCTGGGCGGAGCTACTGAGAAACATGCTGAGCTCTGTCCACAGATAAAGAGACTGGAGGGAGAGGAGCTGCAACAAACACCAAGGAACGCTGTATGTGACCCCCCACCTACCCAGAGCTGTATGCCCCAGTCCCCTCCTCACCAGAGCTATATATATGCCTCCAGCCACCCCCCACCACATCTACATGCCCACCAGCCTCCTCATCAGATTTGTATGCCCCCCCAGCCCCCTCACCAGATTTGTATGCCCCCCCCAGCCCCCTCACAAGATCTGTATGCCCCCCAGCCCCTATACCAGATTTGTATGCCCCCCAGCCCCCACACCAGATTTGTATCTCTCCCCCCAGCCCCCTCACCAGATTTGTATGCCTCCCCCCAGCACCCTCACCAGATTTGTATGCCCCCCAGCCCCCTCACCAGATTTGTATGCCCCCACACCAGATTTGTATGCCCCCCAGCCCCCACACCAGATTTGTATGCCCCCCAGCCCCCTCACAAGATCTGTATGCCCCAGCCACCCCCCCACCAGATCTGTATGCCCCCTCACCAGATCTATATGCCCCCAGCCCCCCCTCATCAGATCTGTATGCCCCCAGCCCCCCCTCACCAGATCTGTATGCCCCCAGCCCCCCCACCAGATCTGTATGCCCCCAGCCCCCCCACCAGATATGTATGCCCCCAGCCCCCTCCCACCAGATCTGTATGCCCCATCTCCCCTATCGGAGCTGTATGTGCCCCCAGAGCTGTATAGGCCCCAACACCAGAGCTATATGCCCCCTAGTAACATCTATGCTACCAGTAATTTGTATGCCCCACAGTAAAGTGTATTTCCCCCAGTAATGTGTATACCCCTTGGTAACGTGTATGCCCCTCAGTGAAAAACACAGACGTTCTTCACTGACATGTTAAACACGCATATGTCCCTTCATACTCCGTGATTCACGGCACACAGTGGTTGTCCCTTGTCCATGTGCAATCCGTGATACGTGATCCGTACTTCGTGATTGCACATGGACATATACTCACCTGCCCCCGCTCCTGCTCTCTGTGGTGCTGAAGAGTCCCGCGATTCAGCATCCAGCCGCCGCTTTCTCACCTCTGCAGCTGCTTCCGGGTTGGCTCTGGCTGCATAAATGAATATGCATGCCATAATGAGCCAGGCAGGAAGAAGCAGAGAGTAGCTGCCGAACTCAGCATCGCTGGAGAAGGTGAGTTGAAAAAGCTTTTTATTTTCAATGTTCGTGTTTTTCTGGTACGTGTTTCACGGATCACACCATAGTGTGGTCCGTGGGACATCAGTGATGCCAGAAAAAAAAACGGACATGTTTCTGTGCGTCAATCACGGACACGCGTGTACGCCGCAGGGAGACACGGTCAGTGAAAAATCACTGTGTGTGCAGACCCATTGATTATAATGGGTCAGCATAGGTCAGTGAAGCTGGTACGTATGAAAACTAGCACATACATACCAGAATCACTGACATCTGAAACAGGCCTAATATGTATGCCCCCTCAAGTACTGTCTATGCCCCAAGACCCTCCTGTGCTGTATATATTGTAGCCCCCAGCCCCTCCTGTGCTGTATATACTGTAGCCCCCAGCCCCTTCAGTGCTGTATATACTGTAGCCCCCAGCCCTTCTTGTGCTGTATATACTGTAACCCCAGCCCCTCCTGTGCTGTATATACTGTATCCCCCAGCCCCTCCTGTGATGTATATACTGTATCCCCCAGCCCCTCCTGTGATGTATATACTGTAGCCCCCAGCCCCTCCTGTGATGTATATACTGTAGCTCCCAGCCCCTCCAGTGATATATACTGTATAAATAGTGTGTATGTATATATATATATATATATATATATATGTATATATACACACACACACCATATATATATATATATATATATATATATATATATATATATATATATATATATATATATATATATATATACACATATATACAGTATATATATATATATATATATATATATATATATATATATATACATATACATATGCACAGTATATATATATATATATATATATATATATATATATATATATATATATATATATACATACAGTATATGTGGCGCCCTGGAGGACAAGCCAGGACGTCACAGGTACTGCAACAACACACCCCACACCCCGGTTAGGAACATCTAAGTCAGACACAAATTCTTGTTGCCTCCCTCCAGGGGCTGATGTCCACACCAGGTGGGGCAGAGCCAGGCGGTTGGCTCCTCCCAGCGAGGAGTTCACAGTCCTGGAGGCGGGAAAAGGAGGCAGTTGAGTTTAGAGGATGAGTTAGGGAAGTAGTAGTGGAGGAACTGTCTAGCCGTGTCCGGGTACGTGGCCCGGGCACAGAAACAGCAAGGTTGGCAGACGGTGGTGACTGTCTGCAGGAGAGGCCGATTGACGCACAACCGTAAGGACCGGGGACGGGCGGTGGCCCGCCGGTACCGGATCGGGGAGCGAAGAGAAGCCAGCACCATCCGGCAGGGCCTACGGACCCCGACCAGGCTAGGAGTCGCAGTTAAACTGGTCAAATCCGTCAGCGACGGGAACCTCCGGGGTTTCCCAGCAGTAAAGACCCGACTGAAGGCAACCGTCCAAACCGTGAGGGAGATAAAGCTACCGCCAGAGCTAGAGCTCCCAGGGCCAGAGCCTGCAGGCAAAAGGGGCTCCCTTAGCCAACATACCGCTGGGGAGCCATCGGGGCCGAGAACATAACACCGGTGCAGGGAGAGACAGTTACCGCCAACCTACCGGGAGTGACCGTCGCAGCCGTCTGTGGGACTCGTCCATCCAGCCGTTTGTTTTACCAGAGACTCCGTGTGCGTTACTGGCTGAGTAAGTACCACCGTGCCGTCTGGCACTGCGCTGCCCCGCGACCCTGCACCTGGCCAAGCCCCGCAATCCACCAAACAGATAACAACTCCGGGCCCCGGGACTACCAAAATCCCCCTATCCACGGAGGGGAGAGAAACATCCCTGCTGCTCACTGTCATCGCTCCCGGGATCCCCGTACAGAGCAGCGGTGGTGCCCCAACCTCACCACACACCGTGGGTGGCGTCACAAACCAACATTCCAAACACCAACAAACGACCCCTTTCACTCACGGGCGAGGAGCGCCGCTCGGGTCCCCGGGATCCGGCCCACCGCTCGAGCCACCGAGCAGCAGCAGCAGCGCCGGACCCGAGCGTGGTGAGCTCAGCGCCCCGCCACCCGCGACATTATATATATATATATATATATATATAGTATAAAACCCCCATCCTCCCTTGTGATACATACACAGCGGTGTCAGTGTACACTGTGCGTGGCTAGGTCTGTTAAAGTGATGCTAAGTGATCGCATGCCGAGGAGGAGCTGGACAGAGACAAGCAGGGTAGGTGAGTGCGGCTGCTGCCGGCTTCCCCATATTATAATCTCCAATGTGTGTATATGTATGATGTATATATCACATTTAGTGCTGGCTTTTTGTTTTTTCTTCATTGAATTGGTCGGTGGCTGACCCCCACCCTGCTATGCACCCCAATTTGGGTTGTATTCCACCTGTCTAGATTTTGGCGGTTGGTGACTGTTCACATTCAGTCATCAGGCCCTGTCCACAGGCTATTTACTTCATGCAGCATTTGCTTGGACCTGTCCCGCCCACAGCCATGACTCAGTCATGGGTACGGGATTGAAATAGACCAGGTGAGTGCTGCTAAGAGCAGTTCTACTATTCACATGTGAGGCCGTATGGCACATTTTATAAAAATATTTTAGTGTAGGACTGCCCCAAATGAGATTTGCCGTGACGTGGCGAGGCAGCTCAAGAAATTGCATTTTTTTGCCAAAAATCTCAACATTTTTATAATAAGTACAGTTTGGAATTTTTAGTGCTGAAGTGCACATTTAGTGCTGGCTTTTTGTTTTTTCTGATGTATATATCTATGTATGTCAGTGTAGATGACTGTGTATAGATTTGTCTGTTTATATTTATTTTAGGGAATTTGTCTTCAAATATGTACCGTATATGTGCGTATGCCTGTACCCATGATCAGGACTCACTGTGTCCTGGAGGCAGCGCGTCCTGACCTGCGGGGCTGCACGTCTCCTCCGCAGGAGAACGCAGGAGATCGCAGCTGCCTGTGCCCACGATCAGGGTTCAGTTCACTGCGGTCTCTCGCTTGTGGTCTCCCTACGGAGGACGCATGCAACTGCAGCAAACAATTGATATGCTGCAGTCTGGAAAGACGCTCCGCAGGTCAGTGTTTGCTGCAGAAAAAACAAGCACAGTGGGCACGGGATTTCTAGAAATCCATCCGCTGTGCTTGTACTGTACAACGCAGCGTTTTTGGACACAGCAAAAACACGCTACATCCAAAATGGTGCAAATACTGATCGTGGGCACACAGCCTTAAACAATGTGATCAGCAGTGCTGAAAAGGATTGAATGTGGGCGTGACAGATTGCAAAATGGGTGTGGTTAGGGGGCGTGGCCTAAAATTGCCGCGTATATCTGCAGCTTTGTTGCCATAGAAAAAGGGGTGGGGCAAGTACAATTTCTTGCACAGTGTCCGCCCCTGCACCAGGGTATATGTCCATATTATTTTCATCTTGGCTTTTCTTTATCTTATGGCCAGTGTGAACATGCGCTTATAAGTTGCATGTATACCAACACATGCTCTGGCTCATTTTTTTTGGTTGATCTGTGAATGAGCCTTACTGATGATTACTGCACATGTGAACTTAGCCTTAGTGACACGCCATCACTAAAAAGATGAGAATAGACTTTTTAGGGAGTGAAGAATTGATTTACTTTTGTTTGCTTATGCTTATTTTTCAAATTCACATTTTTATTTAGTATTTGCAAATTACAGAGACAAAGCTATACGGAAATTACTGGAACAAAAATAAAAAGATAGATGAGTCCTCGTTTTCAAGAAATGATGGAGAAAGTGGTGCGTGGCTCACATTTACTGTATCTTTGTGCTCTTCCCAATCACATATTTGGCTCATATAATTCAAAAGATAAAAATCGAAGCCACAAAAGTATGAGCAAGTGCTGTGCAGTTCCTGTAAATGAACAGCAGAGGGCGAGAGAGTAGTGCAGGTATATAGGAGCACAGCCTGCTGGAGAGGGGAGCACATCCTGCACATGTGGAACTTTTGTTTGTGGACAGATCTACATTTCCTATGAGAATAAACATCACAATTCAAATAAAGGACAATATTTCAACGTGTGAGCACAAATGCCCTTAGATCGTGTGCGCATACTATTCCGCGTCACCGGCATAATAGCTGTTAAATGACAAATCAGCAGTGAAAGCTTTGGGTGAGGCTAAATCTTTATGGTATGCAAAAGATGTCGATGAAAGATAAAGGCTCTAAAAGAAAAAAAAACTTCCTTAAAGTGAAAGGTTTATGCATAAGATACAAAAATAAACACATTTTTTCTGATTAGCAAAGTAAAACCCAAACGTTTTAATACTTGGAGAAATTTAATATGTTATATGAAAATCAAGAAAATGACAAAGTTGACACATTCCTTGCTAATTTATAGCACTGTATCGTATAGTATCTCAGTGCAGAAGAATACAGAGCAAGGCTGGTCATTGTGATCCGTCACATGGAGGATTTATGGAGGGGCATACAATGCGCTGTCTGTAGCTCTTTCCTGACCTCATTCAGCCTCAACAGAATGAATCAGCATTTACTCCCAGCCAGGGATCAGCATTTTCTATAGTAATACAAAGTGCCACGACTGCCCTAGGCCCCATCATCAAAATAAAGGGAACCTGTCACATTGGAAAAAGCTTTTACCCTGCAGATATAGGGTTAATCTGCAGGGTAATAGTGTTTACTTTTCACTGCACCTTCCCACCTGCTTGTTTTCCCTTTATCTCCGCCCTTCTCAGGTGTTCTATGAAGTCAGAGCCGTCAATCAAGGAAGAGGGCAGGGTGGAGATTGGAGGAAAACCAGCAGGTGGGATGGCTGTCCACCTCTTTTGGCTCCGCTCACCAAAAAGAGTCGATTCTTTGGATTCTAAATGAATCCCTATTAAAAACCGTTCACCATTTAAAATGAAATTTAAGCAGTAGAACCACCACCTACCCATGGCGGAAACCCCACCTACGTGCAACCAGCCAATTAAAGTGATGCATGGGTGGGGCTTGGTTGGGGTGGACGGGGTTTCAGCTGCCAAACAGTCATTTTATGCCCAGTGAGAGCCATTCAGAGAATTTAGGGTCTTTCACTGGAGGGGCGACTCCTATGGTTCCCAGTAGGATCGGATCTTGGATCTGTCAAAAACGACCCATCACTAGATGGTGGAGATAAAGCAGGAGGGAAAGTGCACTTAAATGTTTGGCCCTCACCATGATGCACCGAGCGCCTGCTGCCAGAGTCCCTTTAAATGATTAAAGAGGCACAAGCATAAAAGTCACTATTAGGCTATGTGCGCACGCTGAGTATGAAATTTCTGCATCTCTTGGCAAAAAAACGTGCGTCTTTGCCATGTTTTTGATGCATTTGTTTTAGTCATTCTGCTGTGGAAAAACACTGCAAAAATGCTGAAAGAAATGTGGAAGAAAAAGCACATGTGCACAAAACTTCATGATTGACTTTGCAGTCATAAGGATAGGCATGCAGTTTTGTGACTAAAAAAACACATCAAAGCACGTGATAAAAACCGCACTGTGTGCACATTCCCTTAGAACTATTTTTATTCCAGAAAAAAGTGCAAAGACAAGAGACTGCTGATTGGCTGTATGGCTCATGTGACAAAGTCATGACAGCCCAGGTGGCGAGCGCAGGCTCTTTACATGGGAAAATACAGTAAATGAGAAGGGGTTGTGGAGGTAGACAACCCCTTTAAGTCTTTTCGAACTACTTTTAACGTGTACAGGCTTCCAAATACACAAAGTAGCTAAAAGAAATGACCGGTCCTATCTTTTGGCGGCTTCCTCCTAAGAAGGGTTATACAGAGCTCAGCATTCAGAAAACTGGTAGATCTGCAGTAGAGAAAGCATTCATTGTGTCAAAACTACAGCAAGCAGCAAAGTTAGTGACACATCACTGGAATCAGGGTCTCTGCACCTACATTATGCTGCTCTCAGATGAGGTAGCAAAATCCTGGAGACAGAGTCCCTTTAAGCCCTTCACGACCATGGACGGATATATCCGTCATGGAACATGTCCCGTTAAGCTCTGCCCCCTGCCGCGGGCAGGCGGCGGCGGTCGGCACACATATCAGCTGTTTTCAACAGCTGACATGTGTGCCTGCTAGCCGCGGGTGGAATCGCTTCCACCCGCGGCCATTAACCCCTTAAATCTCACTGCCAAAGTCTGGCAGCAAGATCTAAATTTGCGCGGCCATGTTTTTTACTTACCGCCTTACCCCACCGGAAGTCACGTGCGTAATCACGTGACTTTCGCTGGTTGCCATCGTAGCACAGGGTCATGTGATGACGCCTGCAGCTATGAAGTTTCACTTTCGTTTTCCCTCGGCCGCGAGCAGAGAGAAAAAGAAAGTGACTGAATCTGCTGTTTACAGCTGTATAGCAGTGATCAGCAGATAGATAAGAGCGATTGGATTGCTGATCGCTATAGGCCCCCTTTCCCACCATTGAAAATTAAAGGGTTAAAAAATAAATAAATATACACATATTTGGTATCACCGCGTTCAGAAATGCCCGATCAAAATATAAAATCAATTTATCTGATTGGAATTTTTTTGCCACTACGCCGTTTACCAAACGCCAAAAAGAAACGACAGCTCGAGACGCAAAAAATAAGCCGTCACTGAGCCATAGATCCCAAAAAATGAGAACGCTACGTGTTTCGGAAAATGGCGCAAAACGTGCGCCACGTTTATTGGACAAACTTGTGAATTTTTTTAACCCCTTAGATACAAGTAAACCTATACATGTTTGGTGTCTACAAACTCGCACCGACCTCAGGCATCATACCCACACATCAGTTTTACCATATAGTGAACACCGTGAATAAAACATCCCAAAAACTATTGTGCGATCACACTTTTTTTGCAGTTTTTCCACACTTGGAATTTTTTTGCTGTTTTCCAGTACACCATATGGTAAAACCTATGGTTTCATTTAAAAGTACAACTCGTCCCGCAAAAAACAAGCCCTCATATGGCAAGATTGACGGAAAAATAAAAAAGTTACGGCTCTCGGAAGAAGGGGAGCAAAAAACAAAAATGCAAAAACGGAAAGTGCCCCGGGGCTGAAGGGGTTAAGGCCTCAAATTGCAGCACAACTTTGGGTCTCATGACCTGAACTAATAGCATCAGTTATACCTGTGCGGCTGGTAGTTCAGGTTACATGACGACTAGTTATGTTGGGAATTGTATAGTGATGTACACACAGTGCAGTAATTGATATCCATATATGAAGAATGCTACGTACAGGATAATATCACTGATGTACATACAGCGCAGTGCATTATATACATACAGTCATGGCCGAAAGTGTTGACACCCTTGAAATTGTTCCAGAAAATGAAGTATTTCTCACAGAAAATTATTCAATTACACATGTTTTGTATCACGTTTATTTCCTGTGTGTGTATTGGAACAGCACAAAAAAAAATAAGAAAAAAGGCACATTGGACATAATTTCACACAAACCCCCAAAAATGGGCAAGACAAAATAGTTGGCACCTTTCCAAAATTTTCAACTTTGTTTCATTTATGTAATGCTTGTTCAAACTCCCCTGTGACAAGTAACAGGTGTGGGCAATATGAAAATTACACCTGAAACCTGATAAAAAAAAGAGACGTTGACTCAATATTTGCATTGTGTGTTTATGTGTGTAACACTAATCATGGAGAACAGAAAGAAGAATAAAAAGCAGCCTGAGGGATTCAAAAACAAAATTGTTGAAAAATATCAACAATCTCAAGGTTATAAGTCCAACGCCAGAGAACTTGATGTTCCTTTGTCTATGGTAATAACATAATCAAGAAGATTACAACCCATGACACTGTAGCTAATCTCCCTGGACATGGAGGGCAGAGAAAAATTGATGAAAGGTTACAACGCAGGATGGTCCGGATGGTGGATAAGCAGCCCCAATTAAGTTCCAAAGAAATTCAAGCTGTCCTGCAGGCTCAGGGTGCATCAGTGTCAGCACGAACGTTTGTCGACATTTGAATGAAATAAAATGCTATGGCAGGAGACCCAGGAGGACCCCACTGCTGACACAGGGACATAAAAAAGCTAGACTGCAGTTTGCCAAAATGTATGTAAGTAAGCCAAAATCCTTCTGGAAAATCATCTTGTGGGCAGACAAGACAAAGACAGAGCTTTTTGGTAAAACACATCATTCTACTATTTACCGAAAACAGAATGAGGCCT
Source organism: Anomaloglossus baeobatrachus (assembly GCF_048569485.1). NCBI lineage: Eukaryota > Metazoa > Chordata > Amphibia > Anura > Aromobatidae > Anomaloglossus > Anomaloglossus baeobatrachus. Next base: position 108,892,316 of record NC_134361.1, read on the forward strand.
ACAAAGAAAAGAACACAGAACCTATTGTCAAGTATATTGGAGGATCAAAGATGTTTTGAGGTTGTTTTGCTGCCTCTGGCACTGGGTGTCTTGACTATGTCCATAAAATCATGAAATCTGAAGATTACTAAAGGATTTTGGGTGGCAATGTAGTGCCCAGTGTTAGAAAGCTGCATTTACGTCCCAGGTCATGAGTCTTGCAGCATGACAATGACCACAAACATACCCCAAGAAGCCCCGAGAAATAGGATGGAAACAAAGTCCTGGAGAGTTCTCAAGTGGCAGCAATGAGTCCTGATCTAAATCCCATTGAACATCCATGGAGATATCTTATAATTGCTGGTGGAAGAAGTGCAGACTCAGCTTTTTATTTGAGGAAATTCACATCCTCAATTGGAGTAAGGATTTAGGAATTACAGCTCTTTAACAAGTAGCTGCCTCTTTGTCAAGGGACCAAAGGTAATTGGACAATTATCTCAAAAGCTCTTTAATGGGCTGCATGGGCTATTCCCTCATTAATCCATCATCCAATAGGCAGGTAAAAGGTCTGGAGCTGATTCCAGGTGTGGTATTTGCATTTTGAAGCTGTTGTTGCAAACCCACAACATGCGGTCAAAGGAGCTCTCAAAGGAAAAAAAAACAAACCATCATTTGGCTGAAAAAAAAATAAAATCAGCCAGAGAGCAGAAATGTGAGAAGTGGCCAAATCAAGTTAGGTAAATTCTGCAAAAAAAGAGCGCACTGGTGATCTTCGGAACTCAAAAAGTCCTGGACGTTCCCGGAAGACAGTGGTGGATGATGGCAGAATCCTTTCCTTGATGAAGAAATATCCACCCAAGCGAATAACACTCCAGGAAGTTGGTGCTTCAGTATCTAAGTCTACCATAAATAGAAGCCTTCATAAGAGCAAATACAGAGGGGTCACCACAAGGAGCAAACCATTAATCAGTCTAAAAAATAGAAAGATTTGACTTTGCAAAAGAAAAATCATAGAAAGAAACCAGCCCAGTACTGGAAAAGCATTAATATATAGGAATTACAGGCTCTACGACATATACTAGAGGTTCTTTGGGGATAAAGAATCATATAGTAAAGTAAATCCCAGCACTCAAAATGAAGGCAAAGGGGGAATAATGCAAAAGTGAATTTATTGACTAATACACTGCAAAAGGAACCTAACCAGAACAACAGCACCAACGTTTCGGCATAGAGCCTTTCTCAAGGTTGTTGCATCACTGGTCAGAGTAAGGAAACACGGGTCTGGAAGGACAACCGGAGGTTTGCAAATAAAGGTAAGGTTCCACACGTTTTTGCAGAGTATGCTCGTAGGTGAAGGGGTGACAGGATCACAATGTGAGGTGAGAAGACGCCTGCAGTGGAGATCCGGAACCGGCATCAGTGGCAAGGAGAGAGGCTGCAGCGGCGATGAAACTAAGATCAATCTGTACTAGAATGATGGGAAGAAGAAAGTATGGAGAAGGCTTGGAACAGCTCATGATCCAAAGCACAGCACCTCCTCTGAAACATGGTGATGGTCGGGCATGCAGGACTTCTAATGTCCGGGCATGTAAGGCTTCTAATGGCCTTGGTTCACTGGTGGTTATTGATGTGACTGAAGAAAAAAGTAGACAGATGAATTCTGAAGTGTATAGGGCGATACTTTCTGCTCAGATTCAGCCAAATGCAGTGAGGTTAATTGGATGATGCTTAACAGTACAGACAGACAATGACCCAAAACATACTGCAAAAGCCAAGAAGTGGAATATTCTCCAATTGCCGAGTCAACAACCAGATCTCAACCCCATCAAACATGGATTAACACAAGCTTAAGCTAAAACTTAAGGCAGAAAGACCCACAAACAAGTGACGACTGAGGTCAGCTGCCATAAAGGCTGACAAAGCATCACAAAAGAGGACACCCAGTGTCCGGTGACATCCATGGCTTTCAGGCTTCACGTAGTCATTGTCTGCAAAGGATTCTCTACAAAGTATTAAAAGTTTATTTATGGTAAAGTAAAGGTGTCCAGTTTCTTTTGAGCCCCTGTAATAATGAGGTTTTGTAGAAAAATTGTTGCAATTCCTAAACGTTTCACAGGATATTTTTGTTCAAACCCTTAATTAGTCCTGAAAGACTCTACTTCACTTACATCTCAGTTGTTTCATTTTAGATTAAAAAAAAAAAAAAAAGTGGCCTGCAGAGCCCAAATAACAACAATTCGGTCACTGTCCAAATATTTCTGGACTTAATTTTATAATATATTGTATACACACACACACACACATACTGTATATATATATATATATATATATATATATATATATATATATATACATACATATACATATACATATATACAGTACAGACCAAAAGTATGGACACACCTTCTCATTCATAGAGTTTTCTTTATTTTCATGACTCTAAATCTTGTAGATTCACATTGAAGGCATCAAAACTATGAATTAAACATGTGGCATGAAATACTTCAAGTGTGAAACAACTGAAAATATGTCTTATATTCTAGGTTCTTCAAAGTAGACACCTTTTGCTTTCATTACTGCTTTGCACACTCTTGGCATTCTCTTGATGAACTTCAAGAGGTAGTCACCGGAAATGGTTTTCCAACAGTCTTGAAGGAGTTCCCAGAGATGCTTAGCACTTGTTGGCCCTTTTGCCTTCACTCTGCGGTCCAGCTCACCCCAATCCATCTCGATTGGGTTCAGGTCTGGTGACTGTGGAGGCTAGGTCATCTGGCGTTTCACCCCATCACTCTCCTTTTTAGTCAAATAGCCCTTACACAGCCTGGAGGTATGTTTGGGGTCATTATCCTGTTGAAAAATAAATGATGGTCCAACTAAACGCAAACCGGATGGAATAGCATGCCGCTGCAAGATGCTGTGGTAGCCATGCTGGTTCTTTATGTCTTCAATGTTGAATAAATCCCCAACAGTGTCACCAGCAAAGCACCTCCACACCATCACACCTCCTCCTCCATGCTTCACGGTGGGAACCAGCCATGTAGAGTCCATCCGTTCACCTTTTCTACAAAGACACGGTGGTTGGATCCAAAGATCTCAAATTTGGACTCATCAGACCAAAGCACAGATTTCCACTGGTCTAATGTCCATTCCTTGTGTTCTTTAGCCCAAACAAGTCTCTTCTGCTTGTTGCCTGTCCTTAGCAGTGGTTTCCTAGCAGCTATTTTACCATGAAGGCCTGCTGCACAAAGTCTCCTCTTAACAGATATTCTAGAGATTAGAAGGCGTGTCCAAACTTTTGGTCTGTACTGTATATGTACATATATATATATACAGTATATATACTGTAATATTATATATATATATATATATATATATATATATACATACACACACACACGTACAGGACAATCCCCTCCTCCCCATTCCGTGCTCTCGCCCCGTGCTTACACCTTGCCCTGCAGGGATCCTATGTATCCGCGGTGTACGTGTGTCGCCTTCTCCTTAGTGACGCACATGACGATAACAATCTGGTGTATGATACATAATAGTGAGAAATGTCACACTCAGCCTTATACCTGCGCATACACTTTTCCCATATAATGTTTGGGGATCATAACTTGTGCACAGTGCGGCCACATTTACATTACAGCCATGTTTACAGACATTTTACTGCAGAAAAGTCTAAGAATTTGTAAAACTTAAAGCTATATGTAGCTTTATAAATAATATAAATACCTGGTCTCCTATGCCACAATCCCCCTATGACTAGGAGACGTTATGAATGTCGCATGGCTGACATAATCTATGCCCTTTTTATTCAGCACTCCTCCACTCATAACTTATATACACTACAGAGTGTAGGACCACCGTCTTATAGTCACCTATATGCAGAAGTGGTATAGTCCTGTAAAGTGCATTTTATGTATATGAGAATAAACCACTGCCAGTTAGGGGTGGTGCAGCTGAGTGACATGTCCCCTCTCTGTGCAGCCTCTTACCTGTGTGCTCGGCAGCAGGTGCGGACAGTGTGTGACCAGCCAGCACTGAGCACTGTCTCCGCGCCACACACCGGCCTGGAGTGCACGGATCTGGAGGCTGCGGCTGAGGAAACCCCGGAGGCCGGATCACTGAGCAGTGCCGTCTGGCTGCCGGCAGGGGCGCACTGTGCACACTGATGGACAGCTCACCTCAGGCGACGCTCAGCTCTGACTGCAGGGGGCGACAAACGCACAAAAAGACGTCTCCCCCTCTGCAGATTTTTCATCGTTTTCCTTTTCTTCGGATTTTTGTGCAAAATAGGGGAAAACCTTGCATCAATTAATCGTTTTCTGTGCACTACTATGCGGTTTTTTTTACACTATTTTGCAACAAAGCCATAACATTTTTGCAATGTTTCCACATTTTTTCAGTTTTTTTTTCACATTTGCCAAAAATTAAGCAACTTTGCAATATACTTGTTTGCTTTTTATTACCTAGGTTACTAGCCACCTCTGCACTTTTTCAGGGTGGTCTACTAAGCAAGAAGTGCAGCATTTACAAACTTTTCTATAGACCTTATGAGCGCAGCTCTGAAGCACAATGCATTTTTGGTCCCATCCAGTTTCAGCTTTGTCTGGTGGCAGTGTGTGAGAATGCACAGTACCGACAAGCGGCACAAAGCACAAGCAGGAGGGCACTATGCACTGTAACCAGTTTACTGTAACATTAGAAGTTCCTAACGTCAGTGTCGTAATGACTGCGGTCGCAGAGGTCACCACTGCGACCAGGCCCGGGGTGCAGGGGCCCGCTGGCCCCAGCCCGTGGTCCAGATAGATGTGTGTTGGAGGCTGTGTGTGACACTGACACACGCTGGTCAATGCCGACATGCCAGCGTCGCAGGAGGACGCCGGGGGAACGCAGGGTAGGTGAGTACCATGGCCACCAGTCGCATGGGACCCCTTCCAGGAGACAGCAGATCGGGCCCCGCAGGGAGCAGCAGATCACTGTCATTTGCTGCTCCTGTGGTGCACAGGCTCCAGCACAGGGCGGCCTCCCCTCCTGTGTGCTCTGTGTCCTGTCTACTCCCATCTTCACGACACAGAGAGAGGGGAGGGGCGCCTGCACTGCTGTGGGAGGAGAAGCTGCTTCTAAAGACCCTCTGAACTCCAGGAGGCCAAGAAGGAGTTGAGTATAATGTGAATCGTGTTATGTGCTGCCTGTATGTGTTATGTTTATGGTATGTGTGTCCTGTATAGTGTGCAATATGTAGCTTTGTGTCTATTTGTGTATACTATCTGTCTGTGTATACGGTCTGTCTGTGTATACTATCTGTCTGTGTGTACTGTCTGTCTGTGTGTACTGTCTGTCTGTGTATACTGTCTGTGTGTACTGTCTGTCTTTGTATACTATTGTGATGCCCTGGAAAATCCAGGTAGTCACAGATAGGCCCCTGCATAACACCCTTCCCTCACTTAGGAAACACACAGCAGACCTGAAACCCTAGTCACCCCCCTTAGGGAAAGATAGACACACCAGTGGGCGGGACCAGGCAGTTGGACACGCCACCCAGGGGTCTAGACAGCCCGCGGCGGGAAAACAAGGAGACAAGTTTGTAGTTTAAGTTGAGAGGAGTGTGGGCTGGAGCTAGGTGTAGCTCCAGCAGAGGAGGTTCAAGTTGAACGGTGCCAGGGTAGGAGCCCTGGTGCCTTTGGCTAGGTGGCAGACGGTGGTCTCCGTCAGCAGGAGACGGGAAGACGGCTCGGCAGAACCGAGGTGGACCGGAACAGGGTTGTAGCCCGCTGGTACTGACACGGGGAACCGATCCGAAAACCGGAGCCCAAAGGGGGGTACTCGGATCCTGAAGCCAGGACCGGAAACCAACAGCCTGGTTAATTAACCGATTGAGGCCAGGACTAGAGGTCCTGTCCAACCCAAAGTCCTTCATAGAAGACAACAGCCCACCAATAGGGATAGGAGGTCACCGCCAGGGCCCATAGATTCCACGGGCCAGCGTCTGCGGGCACGGCTCCTTAGGCCACATCCAGCTGGGAGAGGACTTCTGAGTTCCAGACCAGGCAGTCCACCATACACAAAGTCAGTGCAGAGGAAAAGGACAGAGATCACCAGCCGGAGCGGGGGACTCTGAATGCAACCGGTCGCGGCGGCCGACCACCAGCACCTTGGTTTACCAAAGACTCATGTGTGTCATTTACTGTGAGTAACCAAAACGATCCCCTGTTGTTGCTATACCCTGCACAAGGACACTGGGCCCCGCGGCAACCATCCCTACCCACGGAGGGGTTAACATCCAGCTACCACTACACCTTCCCCGGGTGTCCCATAACAGCAGCGGTGGTGTCCCACCTCACCACACACCGTGGGTGGCGTCACGAACTTAATACGGCCTAGCCCGTACATCTTCGCCCCCCTTTTTATTCGGCATGCCCGCGAGACCACCGGGTCCGGAGACCCTCAAGCCTCGGCTGCTGGCATGGGGTGGCACACTATTTGTCTGTGTATACTGTCTGTCTGTATATACTGTATGTCTGTGTATACTGTCTGTGTATACTATTTGTCTGTGTATACTATTTGTGTGTACTATTTGTCTGTGTATACTGTCTGGGTATACTGTCTGTGTGTACTGACTGTCTGTGTATACTATGTCTGTGTATACTGTCTGTGTGTACTGACTGTCTGTGTATACTATGTCTGTGTATACTGTCTGTCTGTGTATACTATCTGTCCGTGTGTACTGTCTGTCTGTGTATACTATCTGTCTTTGTGTACTGTCTGTGTATATATCTGTGTATACTGTCTGTGTATACGATCTGTGTGTACTGTCTGTCTGTGTATACTGTCTGTGTATACTGCCTGTCTGTGTATACTATCTGTCTGTGTATACTATCTGTCCGTGTGTACTGTCTGTCTGTGTATACTATCTGTCTGTGTATACTATCTGTGTATACTGTCTTTCTGTCGGTGTATACTATCTGTCTGTGTATATTGTCTTTCCATCGTATCTGTCTGTCTGTACATCCATCCTGTCTGTCTGTCTATCCTATTTATCCATCCTAATTGACTGTCTGTATATCTGTCTATCCATCCATCCTATCTATACAAAATTCCATATGCCTCATTATGAAAGTAAACACATAGTACAATCGTTTTTTTGTTTTTTTGTTTTTTTTTTTACTGTGTGCGGCGTGGTGGAGGGCTATATACCAGGATGAGTGGGCTAGTCACACATCAGATGCATACACTCATACATCAGATCACACACCACATATTGCTCATAGAATCGCACCAGCACACACTCGCCACATCCAGTGATACCACTTACTTCCGGCCAGCAGGTCCCGGAAGCTCCACTGCGCATTGCATAGCGTTACAGGTCCTTAAGCCGCCCAGAAGCAATCAATATGGCGGGATGTGGTGAGTGTGTGTTTGATCTGATGTTTGTATTCCCCCGCAGGTCCAGATGCGCGCCGCTGCTCCCGGTCGGTGTCTGGTGAGTATGATCGCTGGGTCTTCTTTTTTGTGGTGTGTCTGCTTTATATAATGAAGTTTCCTGCAGTATCTTTAACTTTTTTAGCTGCATAGACACTTCATTATTGAACCACAACTAGGTCTTATTTTCGGGGGATGTCTTATATTTAGGCCTTGCTTGCTGAAAACTCCTGCTAGGTCTTATTTTCGGGGGAGGTCTTATTTTCAGGGAAACACGGTAATACCACCACTGTGCTCCTTACATGGTAAAATGCCTCCTTTGTGCTCTCTAGATGGTAATGTGACGCCGTGGCAAAGCCAGGTTGTCACAGAAAGAGTTAATCCTCCTTGGTAACCTGATCCCACACCGGTGCAGCAGGACAAACCACATCCCCCAGTGTAAGAGAAAAACAGAGCAGAGGGGAGGGGCTGGAGAAGAGTGTGTGGAGAGACAGACAGAAGAGGAGTCTGGAGTTGTAGCTCCCAGGCTGATAGAGAAGCGTGCTCCGAAAGGGCCGGGACAGGCTGTTAGTGAGGAAGGGGCCAGAGGTAGCCGGGGCAGGGTAGTGGCCCGCCGGTACCTAGGGTGACCCGGATCACTGCAGGGGAGTGGACTCCCCGTTCCCGGCTGAGGAGAAAGAGGAAGAGAGTGGAGAGAGAGGCACCTGGCTGCAGGGAAAGAACAGGAGCTGCTGCACCGTGTGTGGGACACTAACACCCTCCGTACCGAAGGCTGCGGACTCCGGCAGTTTCTGGTTAATTCCTGACTCTGTGTGAACTTTCTTGCAAAGCGAACTGTGAGTAACAACCTCCCCCAGTCCAACCGGACGCACAGCTCGCAGACCATCTCCATCTCCTCCCTGTACCACCTCACCGGGGTCCCGGGACACCAACACCCTACCCGTGGAGGGAAATCACCAACTTGCTGCCCACCACCATCCCCGGGATCCATTAACCGGCAGCGGCGGTGCTCCGTTACCTCACCGCACACCACGGGTGGTGTCACGGACAATCTCCCTTACCAAATCCCCTTTTACTGTGGAGCCTGGGATCACAGACCGGGTCACGCTACCGTGATACCCACAGAAGTGACCTCGTGGCCCGGATCTGAGTAACCCCTGGTCCCTGGGCGACACATTTGGCGTCACGAACAGGATCGAACCCATCCAGTTACCTGGAGGAAGCGCGCCTTGTTCTGGACTGTCAGCGGTGCTCCGCTGCAAAAACTTTGAAAGTCGCCATCTTTGCCGCCATTTTGGGCGCGAAAATCTCCCACCCAGCGCCTTCTTCCCCGAACGGTGGGCGCGAAAAAGAGGCTCTGCCCCCTGAGAACGCGGGCGGAAGTGAAGCTCCAGAGGACCGGAAGCGAAAGGAAAACTTTAAAAAGTTGCTAGAAGGACTGCTCCCGAGTACCAAGGGGGAGCAGCAGGAAGGAACTGCAGTTCATGTGACCAGGACTGTAAAGGCAGGGACGCCAGGACTTTGCCTAAATTCCGTTCCTGGACAAGCAGTAGCCGCAACCCTGATGACATCCCACCCGGCTCCGGCAGTCCGCCCGGCCGCAGTGGTGATGACGTCGGCCCCGGCAGTCCGCCCGGCCGCAGCAGAGGCGACACACCCGACCGGAAGCCTGCCCCAGATGCGGCGCCAGCCGCTCCCAGGTACCCCGTCCCGGCTGTGGAGCAGCCGGAGTGCACCTGCAGGGATGAGGAGCAGGCCACTGAGCGATGGGGCCCTCGGCAGTTAGCGAGGCCGGTTGTAGCCGGCGCAGAGGGCATCCGAGTGGGCCTGGCTCCTGAGCAGGAGGCAGAGCACGGGACCCGTGCCCCGTACTGGGAGTGGCGGCAGTGGCAGTGGTAGCGGAGCATGGACGGCTACCTATAAGTTTAAAGTTGACTGTTTTATGGACTGTCACCCCTGTTCAGCGTCCTCAAGTTCAGGAGGAGGCCATCTGCACAGCAGGTGGGGGCGGCAGAACAGTTTAGAGTTTAAGAAAACGTATCTCCCGATGTGGGAAGATGTATGATTGTAATGTGTTGATTTTTCCTTTTTCCAGTTTCAATAAATGTTGGTGCCCAAACAGCCCGAGGACGGGCTGTGTTTTACCAAGGGGGTGTGTGACGCCCTGGCAAAGCCAGGTTGTCACAGAAAGAGTTAATCCTCCTTGGTAACCTGATCCCACACCAGTGCAGCAGGACAAACCACATCCCCCAGTGTAAGAGAAAAACAGAGCAGGAGGGGAGGGGCTGGAGCAGAGTGTGTGGAGAGACAGACAGAAGAGGAGTCTGGAGTTGTAGCTCCCAGGCTGATAGAGAAGCGTGCTCCAAAAGGGCCGGGACAGGCTGTTAGTGAGGAAGGGGCCAGAGGTAGCCGGGGCAGGGTAGTGGCCCGCCGGTACCTAGGGTGACCCGGATCACTTCAGGGGAGTGGACTCCCCGTTCCCGGCTGAGGAGAAAGGGGAAGAGAGTGGAGAGAAAGGCACCTGGCTGCAGGGAAAGAACAGGAGCTGCTGCACCGTGTGTGGGACACTAACACCCTCCGTACCGAAGGCTGCGGACTCCGGCAGTTTCTGGTTAATTCCTGACTCTGTGTGAACTTTCTTGCAAAGCGAACTGTGAGTAACAACCTCCCCCAGTCCAACCGGACGCACAGCTCGCAGACCGTCTCTATCTCCTCCCTGTACCACCTCACCGGGGTCCCGGGACATCAACACCCTACCCGTGGAAGGAAATCACCAACTTGCTTCTCACCACCATCCCCGGGATCCATTAACCGGCAGCGGCGGTGCTCCGTTACCTCACCGCACACCACGGGTGGCGTCACGGACAATCTCCCTTACCAAATCCCCTTTTACTGTGGAGCCTGGGATCACAGACCGGGTCACGCTACCGTGATACCCACAGAAGTGACCTCGTGGCCCGGATCTGAGTAACCCCTGGTCCCCGGGCGACACAGTAAAAAATATTAATGGTAGAAAATATTAATGCCCTGAGCAAGTGCCCTAGAAAAGTGTCCACATTTTGCTCCTAGGAAAGTGATAATAATAATGCCCCATATGCTTGTGCCGCCCCCCACGTCAGCAGTCGGGCTGCTCGGATCCGGATCCGCAGTGGCTTGAGGGATTTCCGGACCCCGGGGTCGCGCGGACACTCAAATAAAAAGGGGACGTATATGTACGGGATTGCTGCAAGTACTTTGTGACGCCACACACGGTGTGTGGTGAGATGTAGCACCACCACTGCAGTTGGGGAGCACCCGGGGGCGATGGGATGGCAGCTGGATGTTAACCCCTCCGTGGGTAGGAATGGTTGCCCCGGGGCTCAGTGTCCAAAACACGGGGAGTGATGTAGGCCAGAGGTGGCGCGCCGGGCCGAACCCGGGAGTGTTGGTGTACTCACTGCGGAATGATTGCACACAAGTCCGTTGGTAAACAAAGATGTCAGTGGCTGGCTGCCGCGTTCATGTGTACTCGGGTGCGACACCCGGGCTGGTGTACCGAAGTCCCTTCCTCCGGCACTCTGCAATGTTCTTGTGTTGATTTAACCCGTGTGGAACAGGAGAAATCCGCTCCCGGTATCTTGTGTACCTGAGGATCCGTTGCCCGCGAACACTGACCCTTTTGATTTCAGTGGGTGATTTCGGATACCCCATCCGTGCGGTGGGCTGCCGGTCACTCTATCTGGGCTAAATGTCTGGAGCTCGGCTTGAAACCTGCTTCTGGCCTGGTGAATTAGAGAAGGGGCTTGCAACCGTCTTCTAACTAGGGTCCAGGTACCCCACCTGTGCACGGTTTCCGGACCGGATCTCCGCTGTCAGTACCGGCGGGCTACAACCCTGTCCCGGTCCACTCTGGATCTCCCACGACCATATTCCCGTTGCCTTTGGACACGGTCCACTGCTTGCCACCTAGCCAGTCGACCAGGGCCACTACTCTGTCCACCCTCACTAGGTTCAGCTTTCTTCCTGACAGTCTGTCACTGTCACTCCTCTCCACTTGACTTCCAACTTCAAAACCTAGACTTCAACTATTGTGTTCCCGCCCCCGGATCCTCAAGACCCCTAGGTGGGTGCTCCCAATCCGACTGGTCCTGCCCACTGGTATGTCCTTCTTACCGTGGGGAGGGTGGCTAGGATTTTGTGGCAGATGGAACCCTTGTGTGGGAAGGTGTTATGTAGGGTGTTATGTACCTTTGTGACCACCTGGCGGCGCCAGGGCGTCACATGGTCCTTTGTTGGTTACAATACCCTGAGTGCCCCTATAACATTAATGGTTCTTAAGTGCCTTCTTAACATTTAATAATGTCTCCTAAGTCTCCCCATGTACACTTCCCCTATCCACAGTATGAGGCAACTACACCTCCACCATAGTCAGTATGATGGATCCACAGCTCCCCCAAAAACAATAGTCCACACACTGTATAATGGCCACCACAGTAGCCGACACACTGATTGTCCCAACAGTAGTCCCCACATTGTATAATAGCTTCTAAAGTAGTCCCCACACTGTATGAGAACCCCCAAAGTAGTCCCCACAGTATATGACAGCCACCACATTAGCTCCCCTCCTGTATAAGTGCCCCCTACACTGTATAAGTGCCCATTGCACTGCATAACTGTGAAGGGGGATCTTCATTTCCTGGGAGGTAAACTTACCCCAAACCATGTCTCCCCGAAAAGAAGCCCTCCCCCGAAAATAAGACCTAGTGCTTTTTTCGGAGCAAAAAAAAATACAAGACAGTGTCTTATTTTGGGGAAACATGGTATGTGGGGCAGTAAGAGGAGCACGGTTTTTGTCCCACACAGTAATAAGGACACATATGGCAGCATTGGCTCAGTATTGGGGTATCAGGAGGGTGAGGAGTTTGTGCAGGTTGGGAACAGATGGGACGGGGTCGGGAAATGGAGGTCAAATGTGTCTTTTTTTGTAATCTCTGCAGATGAGTTGTTCCTGGAAGAAGTTATGTCAGTCTGGACCAGATGGAAAAGATGGGAAAAGTGAACAATTCCATCCGAAAGAACGTCAGCTGTAAGTCACTGCACTGTGATCTCTTGTATGTCCTGCAGCACCGATATCTACCACTATATAGTCACCATATGGCGGTAATATCAGTGTCATCTGCTGAGGTTCCACTATACCCACGAATAGGCTGTGCTACTGTAGTAATCATGATTACCTGGTAAGGGGCCCACTCTGATGTTTCACCCCCCTTGAGCTGAACCCCTAGCTACCTCTATATTCTAATCATGAATCGTGGTATCTGTTAAAGGGGCCCACTGGGAATCTTTCCCCCAGGGCCCACAAAAACCTGGAGCCGGCTGTGCATCTGGCATTTGCCAGAGTTGCTAGATGGCCAGTCTGGCCCTGATTACAGCTCCTGTCATTGTGCCCCTTTGCTACTGCTCCTGATGTCGCGGCCAGGGAGGGTGCTGCGCTCTCCAACGCTCGGGTCCGGCGCTGCTACTGCTGCTGCTCGGTGGCTCGAGCGGTGGGCCGGATCCAGGAACCCGAGCGGCGCTCCTCGCCCGTGAGTGAAAAGGGGATGGTTTGTGTTTGGGGATGTTGTCTGTGACGCCACCCACGGTTGTGGTGAGGTTGGGACACCACCGCTGCTCTGGACGGGGATCCCGGGAGAGATGACAGGGAGCAGCCGAGATGTTTTCTCTCCCCTCCGTGGGTAGGGGGATTTTGGTGGTCCCGGGGCCCGGTGATGGTAACTGTAAGGTGGATGGCGGGGTTTGGTGAGGTGCAGGGTCGCGGGGGCAGCGCAGTGCCAGGCGGCACGGTAGTACTCACTCAGCCAATGACGCAGACGGAGTCTCTGATAAAACAAACGGCTGGATGGACGGGTCCTGCAGCCGGCTGTGATGGTCACTCCCGGTAGGTTGGCGGTGACTGTCTCTCCCTGCACCTGTGTTGTCGGCTCCGATGGCTTCCCACCGGTAACCCGCTCCCCAGCGGTGTATTTGCCAGAGGAGCCCCTTTATGCCCGCAGGCTCTGGCCCTGGGAACTCTAGCTGTGGCGGTAGCTGTATTTCCCTTCACGGTTGAGCGGTTGCCTTCAGTCGGGTCTTGTGCTGCTGGGAAACCCCGGAGGTTCCTGTCGCTGACGGATTTGACCGGTTTAACGGCGACTCCAAGCCTGGTCGGGGTCCGTAGGCCCTGCCGAATGGTGCTGGCTTCTCTTCGCTCCCCGGTCCGGTACCGGCGGGCCACCGCCCGTCCCCGGTCCTTACGGTTGTGCATCAATCGGCCTCTCCTGCAGACGGTCACCACCGTCTGCCAACCTTGCTGTATGTGCCCGGGCCACGTACCCGGACACGGTCAGTGTGCTCCTCCACTACCACTTTCCTCCTTCATCAACTCCAACCCTCCTCAACCCCAACTCTCTTCAACTACCCTGTCCTTTCCCACCTCCAGGACTGTGAACTCCTCGGTGGGTGGGGCCAACCGCTTGGCTCCACCCCACCTGGTGTGGACATCAGCCCCTGGAGGGAGGCAACAAGGATTTGTGTGTGACTGGTGTGCCTAACCGGGGTGTGGGGTGTGTTGTTGCAGTCCCTGTGACGACCTGGCTTGTCCAGGGCGCCACACTGACATTGTGCTCCTTTTCTACTGCGTCTGACATTGTGTCCCTTGCTCCTCTGATACTGTCCCAGGCATTGTGCTCATTGTGCCGCTGCTGCTGCGGCGCCTGGCATTGGGACCCTTACCCCTTTGCTACTACGCATTGCATTGTGTCCTTCACCCCTCTGCTACTGCATCTGTCAATGTTCCAGTCTTTCACTACTTGCGCCTGGCAGGGTGCCCCTCTGCTACTTGCGTATGGTAGGGCGTCCCTTGCCCCTGCGCTTTTGAGCCAGGCAGTATTCCCCTCGCCTCTTCGCTCTGGTGTGGCAACTGGCAGCACGTCTCTGCTACTGCGCTGGGTGGCGTGTCGCTTGCCTCTCTGCACCTGCACCTGACAACGTGCTCCTCTGCTACTGCACCAGGCAACGTGCCTCTCTGCTATAGCACCTAGCAACACACCACTCTGCTGCAGTGACTGACAGCGCCCCACCTCTTACCCCTCTCCTACTGCACCTGGCAGCACACCACTTGTGTGGCACCCCAGGATCTGGTTGCAACAACAGTGTTGCCGCTCCAAAGTCAGTCTGTTAGGGAAGTTCAAGGAGAGAGCAGCTGAGTAGTGCGGTCTTGTGAGCTGGGGTTTGGAGCTAGGTTAGCTCAGCCCAGAAAAGCAGGAGCCGTAGCGAGGCACGGAGAGAAGAACTCACTAAAAATTAGACATCGGAGTCTGTGGTTGCCAGGGTGTTAGACTGTAGGTCTCCTGGCCCCCAAAACAACCGAAGGTACAGCTGCAATACCAGGGCCCGGTGTGGACTCCAGCAGAGAAGCATCAGAGAGGGCCTGCGCAGCCTATCCTACGAGAAAGGGACGTACCACAAGTCCCAGCAGCAAGAGGGCCATTGCTAAATCCAGAGTGCAGGGTCCTGTAGAAGCAAAGGAAGAACAGGGAGTAGGCCTCAATACTCGACTGGCCAAAGGGATCACCCCAGGTACTTCCAGGCCGACCGGATCCCCTTCACCACCTGTGACGGTCTCCCAGGACTGAACTGTTGCAAAACTAAAAGAAAAGAAGGGAAAGAGACTGTTGTTTGTGTCGGTTCTTTACACTACCTGGTTAGCCCTGCACTATTTCCAAGGCCCCATAGACTTTCATAAGCACCAACGGTTGCCCCAGGGTACCGCTCCACCTGTGGGGAGCAGAACCATCCCAGCTGCTAATCCATCAGCCCCGGAGGTCCCATCCAGCAGTGGCGGCCCCATAGCCGCAATCCACAGGTGGCGTCACGAATATATATATAATTCCACAAACTTTATTATTAATCACCACCGCCATAACTGCCAACTGACTACCCCCGGACTAGTCCGGCCCGACACTGGGTGTCCCATAGCCCTGGGGTGGGCGAGTCACTTGCGCCTGGCAATGGTCCCCTTTCCCTCTGCTGCTTGAGCCTGGCACTGCAGCCCACACCCCTCTGCTACTGCGACATACCACAGGTCCAGGGCTGCATCTACAGAGTAGCTGCTGGCCAGAAGAGTGAGCTTGAGGCTAGAGTGGCTGAATCAACCCTAAATGAAAAAACGGTTTACTGCGACTCTCTTGTTAGGACCTGTAGAGGCCGTCGGCTCAAAAAGGCTTCCTCAGACTTGACACTAGCCACTCTATCCTACAGGTTCCAAAGGAACCCTGGCCTTCACTTTTACACCCCTGTACAGAGATAGAGACTTACCACAGGCAATGGGTTGCATCTACAGAGTAGCTGCTGGCCGGAGGAGCGAGCTTGAGGCCAGTGATTGATTCAACAATAAGTTAGCAAACTAAAAGGCAACAGTATTTATCTGCCCAGGTCACAGAAACTGATGCACTCACAGGATACAGCAGCCCTCCTTGATAAAGATGAAGGCAGCACAGGAGCAAAATACTGATAAGACTATCACTCACAACCTACCAATTCATGGAGCTGGAGATTGCTCGGTATTAAAATTGCACAGGCACTATGCTTGTATACGGGGCGGGTAATTTAGTGCACAGTGCGCCTGGCTTACAGCCTATTACTGAAGCCCCTACTATTAGATCAAACGGACTACCCAGCACTCTATCATTCCACTCCACCGGGACAGACGACCTACGCAGCACTCTAAAGGTACCGTCACACTAAGCAACTTACCAGCGATCCCAACAACGATAGGGATCGCTGGTAAGTTGCTAGGAGGTTGCTGGTGAGCTGTCACACTGCGACGCTCCAGCGATCCCACCAGCAACCTGACCTGGCAGGGATCGCTGGAGCGTGGCTACACGAGTTGCTGGTGAGCTCACCAGCAACCAGTGACCAGCCGCCAGCGCCGCGTGGAAGATGCTGCGCTTGGTAACTAAGGTAAATATCGGTAACCAACCCGATATTTACCTTGGTTACCACTGCACGGAGTTACACGTGCAGAGAGCAGGGAGCAGCGCACACTGAGCGCTGGCTCCCTGCTCTCCTAGTACAGCACACATCGGGTTAATTACCCGATGTGTGCTGCAGCTACATGTGCACAGAGCAGGGAGCAGCGCACAATGCTTAGCGCTGGCTCCCTGCTCTCCTACTTACAGCACACATCAGGTTAATTAACCCGATGTGTCCTGCAGCTAGCTACATGTGCACAGAGCAGGAGCCGGCAGCACAGGCAGTGAGAGCGGGGGAGGCTGGTATCAAAGGTAAATATCGGGTAACCAAGGACTGGGCTTCTTGGTTACCCGATGTTTACATTGGTTACCAGCCTCTGCAGAAGCCGGCTCCTTCTGCCTGTACATTTAGTTGTTGCTGTCTCGCTGTCACACACAGCGATCTGTGCTTCACAGCAGGACAGCAACAACTAAAAAATGGCCCAGGACATTCAGCAACAACCAACGACCTCACAGCAGGGGCCAGGTTGTTGCTGGATGTCACACACAGCAACATCGCTAGCAACGTCACAAAAGTTGTTCGTTAGCAGCGATGTTGCTAGCGATGTTGCTTAGTGTGACGGGGCCTTAACATTACACTCCACTGGGACAGACACCCTACCCAGCACTCTATCATTGCACTCCACCGGGACAGACACCGTACCCAGCACTCTATCATTGCACTCCACTGGGACAGACACCCTACCCAGCAGTCTATCATTGCACTCCACCGGGACAGACACCCTACCCAGCACTCTATCATTGCACTCCACTGGGACAGACACCCTACCCAGCACTCTATCATTGCACTCCACTGGGACAGACACCCTACCCAGCATTCTATCATTGCACTCCACCGGGACAGACACCCTACCCAGCACTCTATCATTGCACTCCACCGGGACATACACCCTACCCAGCATTCTATCATTGCACTATACTGGGAGACCCCCTACCCAGCACTCTATCATTGCACTCCACCAGGACAGACACCCTACCCAGCACTCGATCATTGCACTCCACTGGGACAAACACCCTGCCCAGCACTCTATCATTGCACTCCACTGGGACAAACACCCTACCCAGCACTCTATCATTGCACTCCACAGGGACAGACACCCTACCCATCACTATCATTGCACTCCACCAGAAAAGATACCCTAGTTTACAAGACCAACATAGATGGGATTGGCTGTAATCGAGAATCGTGTACATAAAAATATAAATAAATGAGGTATTGGTTAATATTTTGGCCAAAATATGCAAGTTCACAACCCAATGTAAAGGGTCTTCATTGTTTTGTGAGTCCCTATACTAAAAATATAAGCAAAGCCACAGAAAAATTTAAATTTCCCAAAATTTCCTAATTTCAATATAGCAAAAAAATACTGTTGTATTTACCTGCCCAGGTCACAGAATGTAATGCAGTAACCGGATGGAGCAGCCCTCCTTGATAAATATGGAGGTAACCCAGGTGCAAAACACTGATGAGACAACCACTCACAACCTGCCAAATCATGGAGGGGTGATTGCTCAGTATTATCATTGCACACAGAGAAGGCCTGTATAGGGGGCTGGTCACACATGAAGTGCACAGTGCCTGGATTACAGCCTATTAGTGACGCCCATAGTATTAGATTAGGTGGGCTACCCAGCACTCTATCAGTAGACCCCACAATCACAGACACCCTAGTTTACAAGGCCAACATAGATGGGCTTGGCTGCATCCTGCATAAAAAGAGATGTAATATTCAAAAATATATAATAAATTTATGTGGCATGGGTCAATATTTTGACCAAATATACAAGCTCGCAACCCACGTCAAGGGTCCTCATTATCTTGCGAGTCTCTACCTAAAATTAAATGCAAAGCCACAGAAAAAGGAATTAAAATTCCTCGAAAGTTCAATATAGGAAGAAAAAAACCTAAATCTTTCTGTGGCTTTGCTTTCAATTCACCCTTAAAGGGGTTTCCCCACGAATAAAGTTAACCTTAATCAATTAAACAGGATCACAGCTGATTCTTTTTGTGAGGTAAAACATTTCACTACTTGCTTTTAAAAAATCTTTTTCCTCAAAGAAAAAATAATTTGTGATCCTGTGCTGTAATGTCTGCATACTTTTTTAAGTCCTCCCCTGCCTAGGAGTATGATCAGGATATGTCCCTGTACGGTCAGACACATCCATTACACAGTACATAGCAAGGACTCATATATAGGATTATCTCAGAACAGGAACATTTCTTTTAATTACATACAATTCTGGAAATTATTATTATTCCAAGATCTATTGATTTAAATTTATGTTAAAATTAAGTTTACTCATGGGAAAACCCTTTTAACTAACTAAAGCTTTTTCCCCCCTAAATGTTGGGATCTGTCTAAGGGCATCAGCTCAAAAAGGCTTCCTGGGATAGACTCGGCGCAAAACACTCCTTTAATGCTGGTCCCAAAAAAAACCCGGCCTACACCCTTGAGCCTCAATACAAAGACAGTTTCATAGCTTTAAGATTGAAAGACACAAGTCCATCAAGTTCATTCTAAAAGCTAATGTGCTGATCCAGAGGAAGGCAAAAACCCCATGAGGCATATGCTTATTGCCCCATATTAGGGGAAAAATTCCTTCCCGACTCCACATATGGCAATCAGACTAGTTCCCTGGATCAACATCCCATAACAAAATCTAGTAACAATAACCTGCAATATTCTATTATTCACAAAAGGCACATTCATGCCATCCATGAACTTTTTTCTTTTAGCCGGGGTAGTAATGGAGGTGTCTAATAGACACCTCTCTATTACTAACCCATGGGGTTGATGCCAGCTGTCAATTTACAGCTTACATCAACCCCAAAAGTATTAATCCGATTGCCATCACACAAGGACAATCAGGAAAAGCTGGGCAAAGCGCCAGAATAGGTGCATCTAATGCATGTGCCACTTCTGAAGTGGCTGGGGGCTGCTATTTTTAGGCTGGGAAGGGCAAAATAACCATGGGCCTTCCCAACCTGATTATACCAATCCCTCGCTGTCTGCTTTGCCTTGGCTAGCTATAAACATTCTTTTAAAATGTATTTATTTTGTTCACAGCAGCATACAGGCATCTTCCCCATGCAATAAAGTTTGGTAATTGGTTGCACTACAGCCTTTCAATAAACTTTATTAGCAAACGAACAGCATTCAAACTCGGACACAGGCTTTTTTTTAAAAGTCTGTGTTGGAGTTCGAGCCCTGAACACCCAGTGTCTGGTATGATCCCCGAACTTTACAGTTTGGGTTCGCTCATCTCCAATCATAACACAATATATTATAACTGACATGCAGACACTTAGCCAATATAATATTAGAACTTGTGAAATATGTTAATCCGGTACCTTGCAATTTAGTATAAGATATAACATATCTGTTGATAATAACACTCAAGGGTAATTTACTTCAGTACTTAAGACAATGTCTCCAGCAACAGACAAGAAGAATGTACAAGACAAGATGATAAAAGTTCCCTCGCACTCCTAGACCTGAAGTGCTGAGATAAAGTCCAATGACACCGCCTCTTTATATCCAGAGACTTCCCGTTCTTAAAATCAGGTATTCAAACCACCACCGGCGCGGACTCTACTAACTCCACAGTGATCGTGACAAGGTCCCACTCGACCGCCACAGGTCTAACCCTGTGCTCACTTTTGAAACGTGGAGGTTTCAGTCACTCAGTGTTATTAGTAGAAATCCACATATAACAGTACCTATATAGGTGTATAACACAACAAGAAATATTATGTATAGGGGACCAGGGGGCGTGTACCTGGGGTGTAGTGTATAATACCCTATCATTCGTCTTCAGTCCACAAATGACTGTTGACCACACCTAGTTGGACTCTACTACTTTATAAGTAATCCGTATACATTCACTCAAGTTTCCATTCAAGGAGCCTCATTGTAAAATAAAAGAGATATTTTATGGCGTTTTTAGTTTTACAATTTTAAAAGACGGACAAATGGAAAAGATACAAATTACCAGGAGACAAAATCCAATAAAGTACTGAAGGCAAAATCCAACAAGGTACCGGAATAAAATATATAAAAATTCATCTTATTTTGGGTTTCTTAATTAGTATTATGTTTTCTTGGTTTACATAGGTGACATCACCCATTATTAGTCTGCATGTTATATAATACACTGTGTTACAAATTATTATGCAAAAAAGATTTTTTCATATTTTCCTAAATTAACTTTATGAATTGCAGTCATTGTTATTTTGCAGTCATCTACTATTCGAGTATAATTGAAATGTTTTTGATCAAACTGTCTATGAAAACAGTATATTTTTAAAAATAATAAACACTCAAAATGCATTCAAAATGCATGTTCCAAATTATTATGCACAGCAGAGTTTTCAACCTTTTTATTTTTATTTTGAAAAACAAAATGGTCTATTGTGAAGTTATAAGCATTATCAGCTTATTACAAAATGAAATCAAACAGTTTTCAAGTCAAAACTTAATTCTAGGTGATGTTACATTTGCACATAGGATCCCTTGTTCGAAAGAAGCTTCTGAACTCTCTCGTCCATTGAATTTGTCAGTTTTTGAATGGTTTGTGCTTCAATTGTTTTGCATGTGGACAGAATACCCTCCCAGAGCTGTTGCTTAGATGTGAACTGCCTCCCGCCATCATAGACACTCCTTTTGATGATGCTCCAGAGGTTCACAATGGGGTTGAGGTCAGGGGAAGATGGTGGCCACACCATAAGTTTGTCTTTTTTTAATGCCCATAGCAGCCAGAGATGCAGATGTGTTATTTGCAGCATGAGACAGTGCATTATCATGCATGAAAATGATCTTGCTGCGGAATACACGGTTCTTCCTCCTGACCATGGCAGGAAGGGCTGTTTTAGAAACTCCACATAGATTATGGAGTTCATCTTTACCCCTTCAGGGATCCTAAAGGGGCCGACAATCTCTCTCCCCATGATTCCAGCCCAAAACAACACCTCCTCCTTGTTGGCGCCTTAGCCGTGTTTTCATGGGGTGTCCATCAACCAGCCATCCTCCACTCCATCCATCTGGACCATTGAGCGTTGCACGGCACTCATCGGTGAACAAAACAGTTTGGAAGTCAGTCTTCATGTATCGTTTGGCCCACTGGAGCCATTTCTGCTCGTGTGCAGTGGATAGAGGTGGTCGACAGGATGGCTTACGCACAGCTGCAAACCTCTGAAGGACCCTGCATCTTGTTGTTTGGGGGACGTTGGAGGCACCAGCAGCTTCAAAAACTTGTCTGCTGCTGTGACAAGGCATTTTAGCTGCTGCTCTTTTAACCTGAGGCAATTGCCTGTTGGAAAGAGTCCTCAATTTTTTCTTATCAGCACGCACACGCGTGTGTTGTGAATCAGCTACATACTTCTTGATTGTGCGATGATCACGATGAAGTGTCTTGGCAATGTTGATTGTAGTCATGCCTTGACCTAAATACTCCACAATTTGTTGCTTCTCAGCAGCCGACACATCCTTTTTCCTTCCCATTTTGGCAAAAAATGTAGGCTGCTTAATAATGTGGAACAGTCTTCTTAAGTAGTCTTGCCTTTATTTGGACCCACCTTCCAAACTAATTTGCACATGTATCTGCAATTGCTTTCAGTGATATGAAGATCCCTGACACACATCACCATCAATGAGTTTAAATGACAAACAAATAATTTCTAACCTTATCACTCCTAAACGTTTTTGCATAATAATTTGGAACACAGTGTATATACACCTGTTGTACTGTAATAACATAAGAGTACGTGCCCCCGATCAGAACCCGCTGTGTCCTGGACTCAGCGTGTCCTGACGTGCGGGGCAGAGTCTACTCTGTAGGAGAACGCAGGAGACCGCAACGGCCTGTGCCAACAATCAGGGTTCAGGGCACTGCGGTCTCTCGTTTTTGTTCTCCCTACAGAGGACACTTGCTACTCTGTAGTAAACAATTGACATGCTGTGGCTCAGGAAACTTGCACTGCAGGTCAGTTTTTACTGCGGGACGCACAGTGGGCACGGGATTTCTAGAAATCCCATCCACTGTGCTTGTACTGTACATCACAGCATTTTAGACGGAGCTGAAGCACGCTGCATCTAAAACGCTGCTAACCCTGATCGTGGGCACGCAGCCTAAGAGTTCACTCCTCAAGCAGTTTGCACCAGAAATTTTACAAGGGGAACTATTTACTTTAAAAGGGTTTTCCCATCATGGACAATTATTTTAATATATTTAATATATAATAAAATGTCATTTTTGTCTTAAAGGGGATGTCCAGGCTTGAGGTTAACGACAGACTTTTGAATCCTAACAGGAACTGTACTGTGCACTGCGAGGATTCGCCTGTGCTGGTATCGGGCAGTCGTGACCACAAGTATGTGACTTGTATACATGCGTTCAGGTGCTGACACCTAGAGCAACTGCAGACTTTTACCTCAAGCCTGGAAAACCCCTTTAACAAACCTGAATTAAAATTCTGTAAAAAAAAATATTTACCCATAGATTTTTCACAGGACTTATCACCAGAAAGCTCATAAAAAAAATCGCTAATTGTTTTGCATATTTTACACTGCACCCTGTACATGAGTCTCCCAAGGAGCTGAAGATACTGGGAGAAGTCACAAAAGACCCTGATCCCAGCGATGTGTCACTTACTGAGCTGCTTGCTGTCATTTTGATAAAATCAATGTTTTCTCTGCTGCAGATCTAGCAGTTATACAGAGATCATGAATATGCTGGACTACCTGGCAGCATGCCAAGTAGTCCTGAAATGATAATCTCCTGCTGATTACACAGTGATTTTATCAAAACTACACTAAGTAGCCCAGTAATTGACACATCAATGGAATCAGCATCTCTGCCCGTACGTTATGCAGATTAGGTGGCAAAAACCTTCCCTTTAAAACAGGGGTGGGGAACCTCCGGCCCGCGGGCCGCATGCGGCCTGCCATGACCTTTTCTGCGGCCCCCGGGCAGATTTCCGGGGGCTGCAGTGCTGGGGCCGCTGACCCTTTAAATGACCACATGCACTGTTTGGGCGAACCAATGGGCTCTCCCGCTGTCCAGTGTTAGCGTGATCAGCGGTGTGTGCCCGCCCCTCTGCCCTCCGGAGCGATCTGCCCGCCCCTCTTTCCTCTCTTGGGGTGTGCCCGCCTCTCTGCCCTCTGGAGCGATCTACCCCTTCGGAGCGATGTGCCCGCCCCTATGTCCTCTCGTGTGGTGTGACCGCACCTTTGAACTCCGGAGTGGTCTGCCCGCCCCTCTGTCCTCCAGAGCGGTGTGCCCGCCCCTCTGCCCTCCGGCCTGCACTGTCTCTGGCGCACGGCTGCATTCTGCTCCCCGTCCAGTTCTTTGTGTACCATCCCCCCAGAGTTGTGTGAAACAATCAGTGCTGTGTCCCTCACCCCATGCTGTGTGCGCCTCAGGTGTTTGTGGCTCTCCAGTAATGTCAGGGCTCTGCACGTGCTGAGTGCAGAGCCCTGACATTACTGGGGGGCAGTGCTGTGTCCCTCCCAATGCTGTGTATCACCCCCAGTGTTCCGTTCCCCCTGTGATGTCTTTGCCCCCAGCCCCTCTTGCGTGGTGTGGGCCCCCCAACGCCTCTTGCGTTGTGTGTGCCCCCCAGCGCCTCTTGCGTTGTGTGTGTCCCCCAGCGCCTCTTGCGTTGTGTGTGCCCCCGAGCCCATCTTGCGTTGTGTGTGCCCCCCAGCGCCTCTTGTGTTGTGTGTGCCCCCCAGCGCCTCTTGTGTTGTTTGCCTTTAGCGTCTCCTGTGACTTATACATCACATTGAAGATGCTGGGGCATATACATCACAGGAGACACTGGGGACATACACAACACAGGAGGGGCTGTCGGCATGAGTCGCCCGGGGACCAGAGGTACTCAGATCCGGGCCACGGGGTCACTTCTGTGGGTATCACGGTGGCGTGACCCGGTCTGTGATCCCAGGCTCCACAGTAAAAAAGGGGATTAGGTAAGGGAGATTGTCCGTGACGCCACCCACGGTTGTGGTGAGGTTGTGACACCACCGCTGCTCTGGACGGGGATCCCGGGAGCGATGGTGTGGAGCAGCTAGGATGTTGTTTCCCTTCCGTGGGTAGGGGGGTTTGTTGTCCTGGGGCCCGGTGATGGGGTAGGGAATGATGGCAGGCGGGCTACGGGGCCTGGCGAGGTGCAGGGTCGCAGGGGCAGCGCTGTGCCGCACGGCACGGTGGTACTCACTCAGCCCAATGATGCACACAGAGTCTCTGCTGAAACAAACGGCTGGATTTCCCCTGACCCCAGGTTGGTAATGTAAGTCCTTTCCTGCACCTTCCGTACGCTCCTCCTGCGCTCCGGTTTCCAGCTGGCTCCCCGATTCAGTAACGGTGGGCCACCGCCCAGCCCCGGCTACCTACGGTTCCACCAACTGTCTGCCCGGCTCTCTGCAGACGGCCACTACCGTCTGCCTCACTCTGCACGAGGGCCCTAGGCTCCAACCTAGGCCCCAGTCTGCATCTGCCTCTCTGCAGACCTCCTCTCTCTTCCTCTCCTAGGACTTGACTGGACTTGTTTCCTGCCTCAGGCCAGCTAAACTCCTGGGTAGGTATCTCCATCTCCTGACTCCGCCCACCTGGTGTGTCTGTCTGAGCACGAGGAAAGGAATCAAGTTTCACTGGGGATGTCTGCTGTGAACTGCTGGGGGTGGGTGTGTGTGTGTGTTGTTACCTGTGGCCCCTGGCTTGTCCAGGGCGCCACATTCCCCCTTAGCAAAATGCAGACCGTCCGCGGGCTGCCCGTCCATCACCGGTTTTGTTTTTCTTTTAACTGCAAAAAGTAGAAAGGCATATCAAACATTAAAACACAAGCATTACTTTTTAACTTCCCATAACGGGATGCACATTACTTTAACGTTGCAACAATAAACACTTTTAATAATGGCAACGGAACGGGTCCTTTAGTCACCCACCTAAACAACCTGGCCCTGATGCTGCCCCTAAGAAATGGGCAGCATCCCTTGACCCCAGTCCAGAACCAGGCTGCCCAGATAGTTAACGGGATGGGTGCTTCGCTGCGGTTGCGGCCGGGCGGATTGCCGGAGCCGTTGTCATCGGCGGTACGGCTGGGATGGAAGCCGGGACCAGTGGCAGGGTGGTGACGATGGTAAGGCCTGGGCCCTCCCTCACAGACGCTGCGAGCTCCGCTACCGGTGACAGAGGTAACGGGTCGGTCGGGGCGTTGGCCGCGGGCACGGGCACTGAGGTTTCAGCGGTGCCGGACGGACGGGACATCTCGTGCAGCGGTGTTCCAGGAACCAAACACTGGCAGAGTCCTGGCGTCCCTGCTTCCACAGCCGCGGTTCACATGCGGCCGGATGCCATCCCGTCCCCCTTAGTCTCTTTTTGGCACTTCCTTCTTCAGGGGGCGGGGCTCCACTTTCGCGCCTTTCCTGCTCGGGGAAGACGCTCGCGCGGGAAATTTTCGCGCCCAAGATGGCGGCTTTGCAAAATTTTCGGCCGGACACCTCCGGCGGTAACAAGGCGCACCTCTACCAAATGGCAGAGCGGTAGGATCCTGTTCGTGACGCCAAATGAGTCACCCGGGGACCAGGGGTACTCAGATCCGGGCCACGGGGTCACTTCTGTGGGTATCACGGTGGCGTGACCCGGTCTGTGATCCCAGGCTCCACAGTAAAAAAGGGGATTAGGTAAGGAAGATTGTCCGTGACGCCACCCACGGTTGTGGTGAGGTTGTGACACCACCGCTGCTCTGGACGGGGATCCCGGGAGCGATGGTGTGGAGCAGCTAGGATGTTGTTTCCCCTCCGTGGGTAGGGGGGTTTGTTGTCCCGGGGCCTGGTGATGGGGTAGGGATTGATGGCAGGCGGGCTATGGGGCCTGGCGAGGTGCAGGGTCGCAGGGGCAGCGCTGTGCCGCATGGCATGGTGGTACTCACGCAGCCCAATGATGCACACAGAGTCTCTGCTGAAACAAACGGCTCGATGGACGGGTCCCACAGGCGGCTGCGGTGTTTTTCCCCTGACCCCAGGTTGGTAATGTAAGTCCTTTCCTGCACCTTCCGTACGCTCCTCCTGCGCTCCGGATTCCAGCTGGCTCCCCGATTCAGTACCGGTGGGCCACCGCCCAGCCCCGGCTACCTACGGTTCCACCAACTGTCTGCCCGGCTCTCTGCAGACGGCCACTACCGTCTGCCTCACTCTGCACGAGGGCCCTAGGCTCCAACCTAGGCCCCAGTCTGCGTCTGACTCTCTGCAGACCTCCTCTCTCTTCCTCTCCTAGGACTTGACTGGACTTGTTTCCTGCCTCAGGCCAGCTAAACTCCTGGGTGGGTATCTCCATCTCCTGACTCCACCCACCTGGTGTGTCTGTCTGAGCCCGAGGAAAGGAATCAAGTTTCACTGGGGATGTCTGCTGTGAACTGCTGGGGGTGGGTGTGTGTGTGTGTGTTGTTACCTGTGGCCCCTGGCTCGTCCAGGGCGCCACATTTACATCACAGGAGGGGCTGGGCGCATATATATGTCCCCAGCTCCTCATGTGATGTATGTGCCTCCAGTGTCTCCTGTAATGTATATAGAGCAGTCCCAGTGTCTCCTATGTGTTATATGTGCCTCCGTCTCCTGTGATGTATATACAGTGTCTCCTATGTGATGTATATGATTTACTAAATATTATTATGACTAAGAGTGGACTGCGCTTCAGACCGAGACAAACCTAGAAAAGCAATTGTGAAAAGCAACATGATTAGTATCACCAAACATCACAGCCGCACCAAAGAGAAGTAGCTCCGGCCGCCACAGTAGTGGTGAATTAATTAATTGTTTGACTAAATATAGCAGGGTCATTTAAACATTGATAATTTTGTGCGGCCCCCGAAGGTTGTTAGAAATTTCCAAATGGCCCCCGGCAGTAAAAAGGTTCCCCACCCCTGCTTTAATAGATGAGTCAAATTCATTAAGAGGAAATGAATTTGGTGCATCTTACTGCAACGGGCGCTTTATGAAGGTTGGTATAGAAAAACACCAGCCAAGATTAAACGCCACCAAAGGGTTACATGACATTAGCAGATATAGAGCAGGGGAGGGGTATACGTCACCAGGTTCACATCATGGTCCTTGGTCGTCCTCCATCGGCTCTTTTTTTATTCTGATGAAAATGTAGCATTCTTATCCAGTTTCTCTCCAAAAAAGGCAATAAGGGTGCAGGGCTCCACGATTTATAATCCAAAGGCTCCACGGTTTATAATCCAAAGGCTCCACGGTTTATAATCCAAAGGCTCGTTCTCATCCTTTGTTCTATATAAGAAAGTAATATTGTTGCAGGGCTCCAGGTTTATATTCCAAGAGCTCCACTTACGTCTTTCTGTCTGCCATGGTTCGGCTCTATCGTCCTGCCGCTATAGTTAAAAAGTGAGAAATGGCTGTTAAGCTCCCAGGAGCGGTTTGTTTAGAGCCTTTGATCATTGTGACATCACAAAGTGATGACATAGGCAAGTGGGCGGGGCACTTTTATTAGTCATCGGGTGTGGTCAGATGCAATTTGCATATTTTATGACGTTGGATGGAAGTTGCATATTTCACGATGCCATAAACCTCTGATGTCCCCACAATGAGAACAGACATGAACATTGCATTTGGGGCCCGGCCGTCATCATCATCTGAACCATTCATGACTGCGGCGCACAGATGTCAGTGTTCAGTTTTCTTGTCTAGTTACAAAGTAGAGGACTATAAAAAGCGAATGTGCGATCAATGGTTCCCCTGAATTCACAGCTCTGGAGCCGGAGGATCAGCCACTAAGGATTCTGGGAAAGTTGACTGACAGATGTTAAACTAAATAAAAGCTCAGAATTTTTAGAAATCCGGGAGAGACCCTGGAGATATAATGGGGGCCGCATCTTGTGTTATACAGCCTTGTACGAAAACCATAAAATATATAAATGGTACGCTCCAATAAAATATAATATGGGTGTAGTGTCTCACAACAAGTCTCGTTTTGGTGATTTTGGTTCTGCGGTCATGCTTTGCACAGTATATATCTCTTATCCCGTTATATACAGCTACTTACCGCAGCAAATCACTCCTGTCAGCCCCATCCTGCAGTACATGGCAACTCTCATTTATATACAGCCTCCTCCTCTAGTACATGACTCCTCTCATCTAAATACAGCCTCCATCTCTAGTACATGGCTCCTCTCATCTCTATACAGCCTCCTCCTCTAGTACATGGCTCCTCTCATCTCTATACAGCCTCCTCCTCTAGTACATGGCTCCTCTCATCTATATACAGCCTCCTCCTCTAGTACATGGCTCCTCTCATCTATATACAGCCTCCTCCTCTAGTACATGGCTCCTCTCATCTATATACAGACCACTCCTCTAGTACATGGCTCCTCTCATCTATATACAGCCCCCTCCTCTAGTACATGGCTCCTCTCATCTCTATACAGCCTCCTCCTCTAGTACATGGCTCCTCTCATCTATATACAGCCTCCTCCTTTAGTACATGGCTCCTCTCATCTATATACAGCCTCCTCCTCTAGTACATGTCTCCTCTCAACTATATACAGCCCCCTCCTCTAGTACATGGCTCCTCTCATCTCTATGCAGCCCCCTCCTCTAGTAGATGGCTCCTCTCATCTCTATACAGCCTCCTCTAGTACATGGCTCCTCTCATCTATATACAGCCTCCTCCTCTAGTACATGGCTCCTCTCATCTATATACAGCCTCCTCTAGTACATGGCTCTTCTCATCTATATACAGCCTCCTCCTCTAGTAAATGTCTCCTCTCATCTCTATACAGCCTCCTCTAGTACATGGCTCCTCTCATCTATATACAGCCCCCTCTTCTAGTACATGGCTCCTCTCATCTATATACAGCTTCCTCCTCTAGTACATGGCTCCTCTCATCTATATACAGCCTCCTCCTCTAGTACATGGCTCCTCTTATCTATATACAGCCTTCTCCTCTAGTAAATGTCTCCTCTCATCTCTCTACAGCCTCCTCTAGTACATGTCTCCTCTCATCTATATGCAGCCCCCTCCTCTAGTACATGGCTCCTCTCATCTATATACAGCCTCCTCTAGTACATGGCTCCTCTCATCTATATACAGCCCCCTCCTCTAGTACATGGCTCCTCTCATCTATATACAGCCTCCTCTAGTACATGGCTCCTCTCATCTATATACAGCCCCCTCCTCTAGTACATGCCTCCTCTCATCTATATACAGCCTCCTCCTCTAGTACATGGCTCCGCTGCCTAATCCTCCCCCTTGTGCAGGACAGCGCCGCTATCAGTTCCTCTTCAGAGCAGTTGAGCCCGGCGCTGTGATACAGGAGGCTCCGCCCCCTCCTGCGACATCATCATCGCTGTAGCCACGACCGAGCTCCTGCGCTGTTAGGTTCACTTTCCGGTAGTAAAGATGGCAGAGCATATGGACACAATAGTTAGCGGGTAAAGTGAAGAAAACCTTCTCTATGATCTGCTGATAAACATAGAGTGGCCTCTGGACCCAATGAGCAGGTGAGTGGCTGACACCAGAGAGTTGTGATCAGTCAGCAGCTGTTCCCAGTGCGGACAACACATTGGTGGACCGGACAGGACGCGTAGCGATGAAATCAAAGCAGTCTGGAAGTTGTAGTTCCAAAGTTTGATAAGTCTACCTGTGTCCATAGGAAACACAGAAGTGTACACTTGGTATAGCGACTGCCTGGGACACCTCCTGGTCAGCAAACCCCTCACCCCCCACTGCTGCGGCCAGCAGTGCCTCGCCCGCCTGAAACTGTCTCTGGCAATGTGTCTCCTCATCCCTCTGCAACTGTGCCTGGCAATGTGCTCCTCTGCTACTGTGCCTGGTATTGTGCCCATCTCCATCTGCAACTGCATTTAGCCTTGTGCCCCTTTGCTTCTTTAGCCTGGCAGCACGCTCCTCAGCAACTATGCCTGGCAATGTGTCTTTTGCCCCTCTGCAACAATGCCTGGCATTGTGCTCCTTGCACCTCTGCAACTGCACCTGGCATTATGCTACTTGCCCCTCTGCTACTGTGCCTGGCATTCTACCTTTTGCCCCTGTGCTACTGCACCTGACATTAGGCCCCTTTTCCCCCTTGCTCTTTGCACTTGGCGGCACGCCTCTTTGCTAGTGCACCAGGCAGAGTCCCTCTTGCCCATCTGCTACTGCGCCTGGCGGCTTGTCCTCACCCCACTGCTGCGGTGCCTGACAGCGCACCCCTCTGCTTTGGCACCTGGCAGCACACCCGTCTGCTGGGGCCCCTGGCAGTGCGCCTGGCAGTGCCCTCCCCCCAGCTGCAGCGCTCCCCCTGTTGTGGTGACTGGCGCTCCTCACCCCTCTTTTACTATGCCTGGCAGTGTGCCCCTCTGCTGCAGCACCTGGCAACACGCCCCTCCGCTGTGGTGCATACTAGAGCACTCCTCACCCTCTGTTACTTTTTCTTGGCAGCACGCTCCTTGCCTCCCTGTTACTGCGCCTGCAGCGTGTGACTCACCCCTCTGCTACTATGCCTGGCAACATGCCCCTCTGATACTGTGCCTGGCAGCTTACTCCTTACTCCTCTGCTACTGTGCCTGGTAACATGCACCTCTGCTACTGCACCTTACAGCTTGCCTCTCTTCTACTGCGCCTGGCAGTCACTGGCAGCACACCACTCTGCTACTGCTCCCAAATCCCTCTATGGCTTATTTTTGGGGTAGGTCTTATTTTCAGGGAAACAGGGTAGCTGTTGGCCGAATGACAGCTGCAAGTTATCTCTTCAGACTCTCCCACACACAGGATAACTTGCTCAATTGAACTGTCCTGTGTTTTATATGAGAAAGCTGCTTCCGAACAACTTTGGTGTTGGCTTATCTCACTGGGAACAAAAGGAACGGCAGTCCAAAATCAGACATGCCGGATTGTTAACGCCTGCCATCACTAATCTAGGACTTAGTGGCTGCTATGGGCTGCCATTAAGTCTTTTTATTACCCTGATTGCCACCGCATCAGGGAAATCGGGATGAGCTGGATAAAGTTCCGGGACTGTCACATCTAATGGATGTGGCAATTCCAGGCGGCTGATGGCTGATATTTTTAGGCTGGGGGGCTCCCAATAACGTGGATCTCACCAGTCTGAGAATACCAGCCCCCAGCTGTAAGGCTTTTTCTTGGATGCAAGAAGAAACGTGTTCCAGCTCACCGCTCTGGTGTATAAGTCTGAGGAGTAGACCAGCTGATCCTGCACGGAAATCCCAGGCACAAGGGGATAATAGCAGATACAAAGTAACAAAATCCAGCGGATCACAGGTAGATGAATTAAAAACTTTCCTTTATTTTCATCGCTTTGAAAATAGATAGACAGCATCCACAAGGCACAGTTCATCCAACGCATTTCAACATAACGCAGTGTCGTTAGTTCTTATTCATGAATAGGAACTAACGACACTGCGTTATGTCGAAACGCGTTGGATGAACTGTGCCTTGTGGATGCTGTCTATCCATTTTTAAAGCGATGAAAATAAAGGAAAGTTTTTAATTCATCCGCCTGTGATCCGCTGGATTTTGTTACTTTTTTTCTTGGATGTGTATCAAATTGCGGAGGACTGAACGCCGTTTTTTTAAAATTATTTATTTATGTATTTTTTTGTACGATACAGATCCGTCCACCGGCGTCTGTGATTGGTTGCAGTCAGACAGCTGTCACTCAGCGTGGGGGTGCGTCTGACTGCAACCAATCATAGGCGCCGGTGGGGGGGGCGAAGCAGTGTATATGAAATGAGCCTAGTGAGCGGCCAGCACTTTCAGAAGCAGAAGAGGCCGCGGCAGCAGTGTGACAGTCACGCTGCGCCGGTGATCGGTAAGTATGAAGCGGAGAGAGACAGAGAGAGAGGGAGAGAGAGTGGAGAAAAGTTGTTGACCTGCGTTTTTGTTGCCAAAAATGCATCCAAAATGCAACCAAAATGCAGTGCAGCTAACAGCTAACAGTTTGGTTGCGTTTTGACACACTCATTCATCTTAATGGGTGACAAAATGTGAGCAAAACGCAAAAAGAATGAACATGCAGCTTTTTTTGTCAAAGATTTTGACAAATATTTGTCAAACAAAACGTGCGGATGGAAATTGTGATTTCTCATAGACTTTGCTGGGAATATGTGGCGCCCTGGACAAGCCAGGACATCACAGGTACTGCAACAACACACCCCACACCCCGGTTAGGAACATCTAAGTCAGACACAAATCCTTGTTGCCTCCCTCCAGGGGCTGATGTCCACACCAGGTGGGGCGGAGCCAGGTGGTTGGCTCCTCCCACCGAGGAGTTCACAGTCCTGGAGGCGGGAAAGAAGGACAGATAGTGAAATGGAGTTCAGAGTGTGAGTCAGGGAAGTGGTAGTGGAGGAACTGACTGGCCGTGTCCAGGTACGTGGCCCGGGCACCTGACAGCAAGGTTGGCAGACGGTGGTGACCGTCTGCAGGAGAGGCCGATTGACGCACAACCGTAAGGACCGGGGACGGGCAGTGGCCCGCCGGTACCGGATCGGGGAGCGAAGAGAAGCCAGCACCATCCGGCAGGGCCTACGGACCCCGACCAGGCTAGGAGTCAGCGACGGGAACCTCCGGGGTTTCCCAGCAGTAAAGACCCGACTGAAGGCAACCGTCCAAACCGTGAGGGAGAGAAAGCTACCTCCAGAGCTAGAGCTCCCAGGGCCAGAGCCTGCAGGCAAACAGGGGCTCCCTTAGCCAACCTACCGCTGGGGAGCGGGTTACCGGTGGGAAGCCATCGGGGCCTAGAACATAACACCGGTGCAGGGAGAGACAGTTACCGCCGACCTACCGGGAGTGACCGTCGCAGCCGTCTGTGGGACAAGTCCATCCAGCCGTTTGTTTTACCAGAGACTCCGTGTGTGTTACTGGCTGAGTAAGTACAACCGTGCCGTCTGGCACTGCGCTGCCCCGCGACCCTGCACCTGGACCTAGCCAGGCCCCGCAATCCACCAAGCAGATAATAACTCCGGGCCCCGGGACTACTAGAATCCCCCTACCCACGGAGGGGAGAGAAACATCTCAGCTGCTCCCTGCCATCGCTCCCGGGATCCCCGTACAAAGCAGCGGTGGTGTCCCAACCTCACCACACACCGTGGGTGGTGTCACAAACCGACATCCCAAACACCAACAAACCACCCCTTTCACTTACAGGCAAGGAGCGCCGCTCGAGTCCCCAGATCCGGCTTACCGCTCGAGCCACCGAGCAGCAGCAGCAGTGCCGGACCCGAGCGTGGTGAGCGCAGCTCCTCGCCGTCCGCGACAACTTGGCGTGACGAACAGGATCCTACCGTTCTACTGCCTGGTGGAAGTGCGCCTTGTGTCCCGCCGGAGGTGTCCGGCCAAAAATTTTCGAGGGCCGCCGTGTTGGGCGTGAGAGGTCCCCGCTCGGGCGTCTTCCCGAGCAGTGGAGACGCGAAAGTCGAAGCTCCGCCCCTGAAAAGGAGGTGCCAGAGAGACACCAAGGGGGCACGGATGGCGTCTGGCCGCATGTAGACCGCGGCTATAAAAGCAGGGACGCCAGGAGCCTGCGGCCATCTTTTGGTCCCTGGAGGAGGCCGCCGCAGCGATGCACCGTCCGACGAGCAACACCGTAGCCCCCACGCCCGGCACCGCGGCGTGGGTGGAGGTCCGGACCGCTCAGCTACATAGTCGACTGCAGATTCGAGTGCAGCTCCTCTTGGAGGAGCGGGAGGCCGACATGGCGGATGTGGTGGCGGCCATACAGAGACGCGAGGTGGAGGAAGTTTCGGAAGAGCGGGTAAGCGACCCACACCCCTGTAGCCCTACAGGGTCAGCCATCGTGGCTGAGGAGCCCGGTCTGTGCCCGCTCGCCCTGCTGCCTCCCCCGCTGCCTGTGTTGGCTGCTGCCCCGCCACTAGGCCCGCTACCACCACAACCGGTAGCGGTACCCTGCGAATCTGCCCAAGTGGACCAACCTACAGCAGAAGCCCGTGACCGTCCTGAACCGCTTCCCTGGAAGCTACCGGAGACCGTGCCCGTCAGCGGAGATGTACCGGAGGTACCTGCCGTGATCGTGCCAGGTTTCGAGCCCGCGCCCGGGACCGTGGCGTGGATAAAGGCCCGAATAACTAAATCCCACCGATGTCATCGGGACCAGATACGTCTCCTGACGGAGCAGTGGACCACCGAGGTGGCAGCGCTGGTGGCGACCGCCCAGGTGCATGAGATGGGAGCCGACGAGACGGAGCTGGTGAGTGACCCACGCCTCCATGTCCCACAGGGACCGGCCACTGCGGCTGGGAGACCCGGTCCGATCTTGGCCCTCGTACCGTCCCTGCCATTACCCGTGGGGCCCCCCGGTGTTGACCTACCTGACCTGCTGCCCCGTGCTACCACGGTGGGGCCCGACGTGCTGAGTACTGGGGGGCCCGGAGACTGCGACAGCTGGCGGTAACCCGCCTGGCGCAGGGACATGTGATAGTGACTCCGGCCCTGACACCGAGCCCGTCTCAGAGTCCGAGGAAGCGAGTGAGAGCCTTCGCTACTACGGCGGACCGGTAGTTTTCTATAGCCCGCGCTCCGGTGGAAATGGATACCGGGCACCCCTTCCCCAACGGGCCTGTCACCGCATGTTTGACATGCTGGTAGCGGAGGATGAGGCCACCTCAGCAGGAGAGTCGGAATGATGGCAGCGGTCCTCCGCTGCAAGTGTCCCCGTTGGGACCCCCAGCTCCGTGTGATGTTCTTGTATGTTGTTGAATGTAACCGAATGATAAGAAGAAGCAATCAACCGAACTGTGACCAGATTAGCACCGTGATTGAACCGGCCGTTGCCAGCAACTAGTCCCCATTGGGACTTTCTGCACCGTGCGTAAGGAACTACTTACGGACAAGCCCGAGAACTCGCAGGGCAACCACAGACTTGTGGCGTGTTGTCAGGGCCAGGTGGACGGGCAGACCCAGGAGGTGGATCCACTGGGCCGAACTCCTAGATGGTGGTAAGGGGTCCGGTAGCTGGAGCACTATAGACAGCAGAACAGTCCGTGCACACGAGGATAACGGAGAAGTCCCTGGGACCACGGAGTCACTGGTGGTAGTCCGGGTGACGCAGCTCAGGTTCGGAAGCCGAGATGATGTCAAGCGGGGTCCGGAACCTTTGGAGCGAGATGACGGGTCACCGCAGGGATCCGAGATGGTACGGACTGTCAGGATGGCAGATGGACAGCGTTCGGGGTTCGGGATTCGGTCAGGACCGGATGGCGAGGCAGGCACGGCTCTACAAGAGAGATAGGTGAGTATATCACAAAAACACCAGGAGACCTGACTCCTAGCTTAAGAAACACGAAGATCAGGCCCCGCCCCCTTGGACAATAAACCCCTTTATACCCTGTACCTGTTTTGCATCATTTCCTGTTAATGGACGCTGGCCCTTTAAGAAAGGGTCAGTGACCGCGCGCGAGCCCTAATGCGCATGCGCGCGGCCCGGGTGCCAGAAGCCAGGGAAGGAAGCTGAGAGGAGGACGCAGGGGAGCCGGCCAGGACCTGGGAAGCCGTCGGGCGCCGGGAGCGGAGACCAGGGGGCCTGGGAAGGACGGGCACCGGAGGCTGGAGAGCGGGGAGCGTGGCAGGTGAGCCGGGGAGCGGAGCTGAGGACCCGGGGAGCGTGACAGCACCCCCCCCCCACGCCCCCCTCCCCGCAACCGGGACATGAAGGCACGGATCAGAGGAGTGCCCACGTTCTCCCTGGGCTCCCAGGACCTATCCTCAGGACCATACCCCTCCCAGTCCACCAGGAAGAACTGTCGACCCCGTACGGTCTTCATGGCCACGATATCCCTTACCGCATAGATGTCATCATCGGCAATAGGTGGAGGAGCCGGACTGGCAGCAGCGGAGAAGGGACCAAGGACAACCGGCTTGAGCAGGGAGACATGGAATGAGTTGGGTATCCTCATCGTGGCCGGGAGCTGTAGCTTGTAGGAGACCTCATTGATCTTGTTGAGGACTTTAAACGGCCCGATGTAGCGAGGACCCAGCTTGTATGATGGTATCTTCAATCGGACGTACTTGGAAGCAAGCCAGACGAGATCTCCAGGAGAGAAACACGGAGGGTCCAGACGTCTCTTGTCTGCGTGTCGTTTCATCCATAGGGAAGCACGCCCAAGGGACGCCTTGACAGAGTCCCAAATGGTTGCAAAGTCACGGGCTACAGTATCAGCAGCAGGGACATCCGAAGAAGGGGATACAGGCAATGGGACAGAGGGCTGGAGTCCGTAAACGACATGGAAGGGAGAGCTGGAGGACGACTCACTGATGTGGTGGTTATGGGAGAATTCAGCCCAAGGAAGAAGCGTGAACCAGTCGTCGTGATGGGCGTTGACATAGTGACGTAAAAAAGAGGTCAAGATTTGATTGACCCTCTCCACTTGGCCATTAGACTGAGGATGGTATGCAGATGAAAAGTCCAGAGTCACTCCCAGATGTTTGCAGAGAGCCCTCCAGAAGCGGGAGGTGAACTGAGTTCCTCTGTCGGATACGATGTGTAATGGAAAGCCATGCAAGCGGAAGATGTGATGTATATAGGCATCCGCGAGTTCTTGAGCAGAGGGCAGTCCAGCCATAGGGACGAAATGAGCCATTTTAGAGAACCGATCCACCACGACCCATATGACTGTGTGCCCGGAGGACAATGGCAAGTCCGTAATAAAGTCCATCGCTATGTGTTGCCACGGAACTGAGGGTATCGGCAGAGGCAGAAGACGGCCATATGGCAGGTGTTTGGGCGTCTTGTTCCTGGCACAAGAGGAGCAGGCAGAGACAAAAGCAGCGACGTCCGTGCGAAGGGATGGCCACCAGTAGTGACGTACAATCGCACTCCAAGTTCTCTTCTGACCAGCATGACCGGCTGTTTTCGAGGCATGACCCCAGTGTAACACTTTTTGCCTGTCTGTCTCAGAGACATAGGTCTTCCCGGGCGGTATCTGGGCCAGGGTGACAGGGGCCACCGGAATGATTTTGCTAGGACAGATGATGGGTTGGGTAGTCTCTTCCTCCTGCTCCATGGGCATGAAAGACCTGGACAAGGCATCAGCGCGTACATTCTTGTCCGCGGGTCGGAAATGGAGCTGGAAATCAAACCTGGCAAAGAATAAGGACCACCTGGCTTGCCGTGGGTTCAGTCGCTGAGCGGACCGTAGGTATTCCAGGTTCTTGTGGTCCGTGTAAATAATCACGGGGTATACTGCTCCTTCCAGAAGGTAGCGCCATTCCTCCAGAGCCAGTTTGACTGCCAAGAGCTCTCGGTCACCGATGGTGTAGTTGCGTTCAGTCGCTGAGAAGCTCTTGGAGAAGAATCCGCAAGTCACCATCTTCCCGGAGGAGGACTTCTGCATGAGCACTGCTCCGGCTCCTGAGGAGGAGGCATCCACCTCCAAGGTGAACTGGCGATTTAACTCCGGACGGTGGAGTACAGGAGAGGAGGCAAATGCCCGCTTCAGAGAGCCAAACGCGGCGTCGGCCGCAGGGGACCAGTCCTTGGGATTAGCCTCTTTCCTGGTCAAAGCGGAGAGAGGAGCAGTCAGAGCAGAGAAGTGAGGGATGAACTGGCGGTAGTAGTTGGCGAATCCCAGGAAGCGTTGGATTGCCTTCAGTCCAGAAGGAGGAGGCCAGTTGAGAATGGAGGAGACCTTCTTTGGATCCATCTGCAGTCCAGTATCAGAGATGATGTACCCCAGGAAGGGGAGAGAAGACTGCTCAAAGACACACTTCTCGTACTTGGCGTACAGGCGATTCTCTCTCAGTCTTTGTAGAACCAGTTGTACGTTCTCTCTGTGGGTCTGGAGGTCCGGTGAGAAGACAAGGATGTCATCCAGATACACTACTACACAGACGTAAAGAAGGTCCCGGAAAACGTCGTTCACCAGTTCTTGAAAGACTGCTGGGGCATTACACAGGCCGAAGGGCATCACGCAGTATTCATAGTGCCCATCGCGCGTATTGAACGCGGTCTTCCATTCGTCCCCAGAGCGGATGCGTACCAGATTGTAAGCACCCCGAAGATCCAGCTTGGTGAACACACGAGCTCCTCTAAGCCGGTCAAACAATTCGGGGATGAGCGGCAGAGGGTACTTGTTTTTTACGGTGATTTGATTCAAACCCCGGTAGTCTATGCATGGGCGTAAGTCGCCCTCTTTCTTCTTGACGAAGAAGAAACCTGCTCCAGCAGGAGAGGAGGATCTCCGAATGAATCCCCTTGCCAGGCTCTCTGTGATGTAAGTAGACATGGCCCTTCTTTCGGCTGGAGACAATGGATATATCCGTCCTCGAGGTGGTGTTGTTCCAGGGAGCAGGTCGATGGCACAATCGTAAGGACGATGTGGCGGAAGTACCTCGGATTCCTTTTTATCAAAGACGTCTGCAAAGGACCAATAGGCCGAGGGCAGCCCCGGTAGGTTCTCTGGAACCGGAGGTCGTCGGATGGGTTGTATAGTCTTCAGGCACTTCTCATGGCACGAAGAGCCCCATCGGGTGATTTCGCCAGTGCCCCAGCTGACTGACGGTTCGTGTGTCCGTAACCAGGGAAGTCCCAGCAGGATTTGATGGGACATGTGTGGGAGGACATAGAGAGCGATGTTCTCGGTGTGCAGGGCACCGATACGCAGTTCCACTGGCTTGGTGATCCAGGAGATGGTGTCAGAGAGGGGTCTCCCATCCACAGAGGCAATCACGAGGGGCTTGTCGAGTGGAGTAACAGGCACCTGGTACTTGTCCACCGTGGCCTGCTGGATGAAATTGCCTGCTGCCCCGGAATCGAGGTATGCCTCAGCCGTGAACCGCGTCTCTCCCGTTGTCACTTGCACAGTCCACGTAACCGAGTCTGAGAGAGTCCCAGCACCTAGGGTGGCCTCTCCTACCAACCCTAGGCTTTGGAGTTTCCCGGCCTCTCTGGACAGGAGCGTAGCAGGTGTGTGTCCTCTCCGCAGTAAAAGCAGAGGCCCTTGGCGAGCCGCTCAGCTCGACGTTGTTCAGACTGCCGCACTCTGTCGATCTGCATGGGCTCGTGAATGGGAACCCCAGCTGTCGATGACTGAAGTACGGCGGGCTTCTGCGGAGGAGAGGAATGCCGTACCGGACGTCTCTCACGGAACACTTCCTTGGATCGCTCCTGAAAACGAATGTCCACTCGAGTCGCTAGGGCGATCAGGGCATCCAGGGTGGTCGGTACGTCACGACCCGCCAGCTCGTCTTTAATTCGCCCCGAGAGTCCTTCCCAGAAGGCGGCGGTTAGGGCCTCGTTGTTCCACCCGAGTTCTGAAGCCAAGGTGCGAAACCGGATGGCGTATTGGCCCACCGTCAGAGTCCCCTGACGTAACCGGAGAAGAGACGAAGCGGACGCGGAGGCGTGTCCGGGCTCATCAAAGGTGCCACGGAATGCCTGCAGGAACTCCTGGATGTTCGTGGTCACAGGATCCCCCTTCTCCCACAAGGGGTTCATCCACGCCAGTGCCTCACCCTCTAGATGGGACATGATGAAGGCGACCTTGGCTTGGTCGGAGGCAAACAAATGCGGCAGCTGCGTGAAATGAAGGGAGCATTGGTTTAAGAATCCCCTGCAGGTCTTGGGGTCTCCGGAGTACCGGGGTGGTGAGGCCAAACGAAGTCTGGAAGTATCTGAAGATGTCGCCACGGGAGCTGGAGCCGTGGACTGACTAGTGGAAGCCCGGGATGCTGAAGACGTAACTGCCGCTTGTAGCGTGTTCAGGCGGGCGTCCACAGAAGACATGAATTGCAGCATGCGGGTCTGAGTCTCACGCTGGCGTTGGAGTTCCTCCTGTACGGCTGCTAGTGCTGCAGCGGGATCCATGGCCTGATCTTACTGTCAGGGCCAGGTGGACGGGCAGACCCAGGAGGTGGATCCACTGGGCCGAACTCCTAGATGGTGGTAAGGGGTGCGGTAGCTGGAGCACTATAGACAGCAGAACAGTCCGTGCACACGAGGATAACGGAGAAGTCCCTGGGACCACAGAGTCACTGGTGGTAGTCCGGGTTACGCAGCTCAGGTTCGGAAGCCGAGATGATGTCAAGCGGGGTCCGGAACCTTTGGAGCGAGATGACGGGTCACCGCAGGGATCCGAGATGGTACAGACTGTCAGGATGGCAGATGGACAGCGTTCGGGGTTCGGGATTCGGTCAGGACCGGATGGCGAGGCAGGCACGGCTCTACAAGAGAGATAGGTGAGTATATCACAAAAACACCAGGAGACCTGACTCCTAGCTTAAGAAACACGAAGATCAGGCCCCGCCCCCTTGGACAATAAACCCCTTTATACCCTGTACCTGTTTTGCATCATTTCCTGTTAATGGACGCTGGCCCTTTAAGAAAGGGTCAGTGACCGCGCGCGCGCCCTAATGCGCATGCGCGCGGCCCGGGTGCCAGAAGCCAGGGAAGGAAGCTGAGAGGAGGACGCAGGGGAGCCGGCCAGGACCTGGGAAGCCGCCGGGAGCGGAGACCAGGGGGCCTGGGAAGGACGGGCACCGGAGGCTGGAGAGTGGGGAGCGTGGCAGGTGAGCCGGGGAGCGGAGCTGAGGACCCGGGGAGCGGAGCAGAGGACCCGGGGAGCGTGACACGTGTAAATAAAAATGTTGGCTTGTTACTGTGACCGCCTCCGGAGAGGCTGATTTGGGAGGATGGGCCTGGAGGAAATGGATGGCCCAGGCCCGCCACTACCATAACCGGTGGCAATCCTCTGGGGGTCAGGGGTTCTCCATGGACATGGGTCCCCTGAAAGAGACAGTACCCGCTCGGGCAATTTGGTTCTGGACTGGGGCAAGGGGTGCTGCCCACTTCTTAGGGGCAGCATCAGGGCCAGGTTGTTTGGGCGAGGGGGAGAGCGGAAGCTGTACCGTTAATAGAATGTTGGTAACGTTAAAGCACTGTGCCTCCCGTTATGGGAAGTTTATAAAATGTTTGTGA
This sequence comes from Anomaloglossus baeobatrachus, assembly GCF_048569485.1. NCBI lineage: Eukaryota > Metazoa > Chordata > Amphibia > Anura > Aromobatidae > Anomaloglossus > Anomaloglossus baeobatrachus. The sequence continues at coordinate 108,933,734 of NC_134361.1, forward strand.
TTTTACATGTTTTACCATTTTCTACCTTTTTCAGTTGTGAAAATAAAACCGGTAATGGACGAACAGCCCGCGGACGGTCTGCGTTTAACCAAGGGGGAATGTGGCGCCCTGGAGAAGCCAGGACATCACAGGTACTGCAACAACACACCCCACACCCCGGTTAGGAACATCTAAGTCAGACACAAATCCTTGTTGCCTCCCTCCAGGGGCTGATGTCCACACCAGGTGGGGCAGAGCCAGGCGGTTGGCTCCTCCCACCGAGGAGTTCACAGTCCTGGAGGCGGGAAAGAAGGGCAGATAGTGAAAAGGAGTTCAGAGTGTGAGTCAGGGAAGTGGTAGTGGAGGAACTGACTGGCCGTGTCCAGGTAAATAAATGCAATAAACATCCTCTGTCTAAACATTATTTATTAAAACATGGAGGATCGTTTAGGGGATCAAAAATTTGGGATCTTCAGAAAATAATAAGAGACTGGAGGGGGGGGGATTTTATAAAAAAAATGTCCAGAGCTGAAAGCCAGTGGATCTTTGAATTGAACACTTTAAAACCCAATGGACTAAATAATGATATTAAACTTTTTGCTTTTAATTGATTAAATCCCCCCCCATTTTCAGGACTTTGAGATTTATATCCTCACCTATTTTTACCATTTTTTATTTTTATTTTTAATCTCTAATAATATACTGTGGACTTATAGTTATTGCTTCGTTTTAACAGTAAAAAGGAAAGAAGGTCTTCATTGATTATGATGGATGTGTTTGTTGGTATAAGTATATGGTATATATTCTTTGTTCTTGTTTTTTCCAGTTTTGGTGTTTTTTATTATTCGTTTACATTTTTTTTAAACAGTTTTATGCATTTATCGTATCAATTTATTTATGACAAATCTAGTTTTTAAATAATTGATGCGTATATTTTATGGATTTATACATTTTTAATTTTGCTACAATGGATTGTAATTAAATTATGTTATAAATAGGGTCTCAGTGAGTGGCTGTGCTATCCTTGAGGAAGGGGACCGGTAACGCCCCCGAAACGCGCGTCGGATTAAGCTCAGCCCACATGTTTTTCTATCTGCGGTGAAACAGCCAAAGTGTCTAATTCATTCATTTAAAACTTGAAAACTTGCCTAACGGGTGGACGCCCAAGTTAATCCCTCTATCTGTGTCTCGGAAGGATTTTGTACCTCGGAGTCTAAAACCAACTGCTGTCTCTCAAGAGGTGTGACCGCGGTGTGATCTGACACAGCCTCGGTGGTATCTCCGCTCCAGTAACCAAGGAGCTCATACAAGGGAGAAACCTGCTACATCTCCGCTGGAAACTCCGTGCTCAGGTACTAAAAAAATACATAGCGCAGAGACTGCAATTGCCTGCCAACCTGAAACTCCGTGCTCAGGTACTAAAAAAACCCATAGCGCAGAGACTGCATTTGCCTGCCAACCTGCTATACTCCTGTAAATATCTGTAGCGGTAATACGCTAGGAGTGCAGGAAAATTTAAATTTATCAAGAAAAGTGTGGCTTATGTGGAGCGCATGGCTCATAGCAATACCTGAAGGTCCTGCGTTATTGCAGTATAACAATCCTATATACTTTTCAGATCGGAGGTTGTTCCTGTGAACTTCTTAGAATTCCCTGGATTGACTTATTTATTCATTTATCCCTCTCCTCGTGGTTAATATATAACCCCTTTTTTTTTAAAAAAAAATAAATATAAATTGCATACAAGTACTTGTATTTTTCACTTTTATTTTTAGCAGATGGTAGCCGCCGGCCGGGGCTCCACATGCATAAGTGTTTTTTTATAGTGTTGCGTGAATGCAGAAATGTATGTGTCTTATTCTTGTAAATTACTAATCATTAATATTTTTTCTTGCGAGTGGAAAATAAAATACTAATTATAAACAAAATATATATTGTTTTTGGTTCAGCGCAGTTTTTTATATATATAGGAATTTATTTCTATATACCTAATTCATCTATTTTTACCTAGGCATTAAGGGGGTTTTTTGCCTTAAAATTCTAGCTGCAGAACCATTAAAACATTGGGTTTTAGTGCTGACCTTTTTTCTATTGATTGAGATTTTACAAATGTCATTCATTTTGCTGTGCTGTAAAAGTCACTGAAGCAAGCCATTTGTTAGGGCCAGGTGGACGGGCAGACCTAGGAGGTGGATCCACTGGGCCGAACTCCTTGATGATGGTAAGGGGTCCGGTAGCTGGAGCACTACAGGTAGCAGGACAGTCCGTGCACAATAGTAGAATGGAGAAGTCCCTGGGACTACGGAGGCACTGATGGTAGTCCGGGTGACGGAGCTCAGGTTCGGAAGCTGAGATGTTGTCAGGCGGAGTCCGGAACCGATGGAGCGAGATGACGGGTCACCGCAGGGATCAGAGATGGAACGGACTGTCAGGATGGCAGATAGGCAGCGTTCGGGGTTCGGGATACGGCAGGACCGGATGGCGAGGCAGGATCGGCTCTAGAAGAGAGAGAGGTGAGTATCTCACAGAAACACAAGGAGACCTGACTCCTAGCTTGGGAAACACGAAGAACAGGCCCCGCCCACTTGGACACTTATCCCCTTTATACCCTGAACCTGTATGCTCAATTTCCTGTCAGTGGCTGCTGGCCCTTTAAGAAAGGGTCAATGACCGCGCGCGCGCCCTAATGCGCATGCGCGAGGCCCGGGTGCCAGAAGCCAGGGCAGGGAGCGTTGGAGAGGAAGCAGCAGAGCCGGGCTGGGGCTGGGTAACCGACGGGCGCCGGGAGCGGAGACCAGGACGCCTGGGAACCACAGGCAGATGAGGCTGGAGACCGGGGAGCGGCGGAGACCGGACAGAAGAACCGGGGAGCGACGCAGGGAAGCCGGGGAGCGTGGCAGGTGAGCCGGGGAGCTGAGCAGGGGACCCGGGGAGCGTGACAGTACCCCCCCCCACGCCCCCCTCCCCGCAAGCGGGACAGAAAAGCACGGATCAGAGGAGTACCCACATTCTCCCGGGGCTCCCAGGACCTATCCTCAGGACCATACCCTGCCCAGTCCACCAAGAAGAACTGCCGGCCCCGTACGGTTTTCATGGCCACAATATCCCTTACCGCATAGATGTCGTCATCGGCAATAGGTGGAGGAGCCGAACTGGCAGCAGCGGAGAAGGGACCCAGGACAACCGGCTTGAGCAGGGAGACGTGGAAGGAGTTGGGTATCCTCATCGTGGCCGGGAGCTGCAGCTTGTAGGAGACCTCATTGATCTTGCTGAGGACTTTAAACGGCCCGATGTAGCGAGGTCCCAGCTTGTAAGATGGTAGCTTCAATCGGACGTACTTGGAAGCAAGCCAGACGAGATCTCCTGGAGAGAAACACGGAGGGTCCAGACGCCTCTTGTCTGCGTGTCTCTTCATCCGCAGGGACGCATGTTCAAGGGACGCCTTAACAGAGTCCCAAATGGTTGCAAAGTCACGGGCTACAGCATCAGCAGCAGGGACATCCGAGGAAGAGGATACAGGCAATGGGACGGAAGGCTGAAGTCCGTAAACGACATGGAAGGGAGAGCTGGAGGAGGACTCACTGACGTGGTGGTTATGGGAGAATTCAGCCCAAGGAAGAAGCGTGGACCAGTCGTCATGATGGGCGTTGACGTAGTGACGTAAGAAGGAGGTCAAGATCTGATTGACTCGTTCCACTTGGCCATTAGACTGAGGATGGTAGGCTGAAGAAAAGTCCAGAGTCACTCCCAGATGTTTGCAGAGAGCCCTCCAGAAGCGGGAGGTAAACTGAGTTCCTCTGTCAGACACAATGTGTGATGGAAAGCCATGCAACCGGAAGATGTGTTGTACATAGGTGTCAGCGAGTTCCTGGGCAGAGGGCAGTCCAGCCATAGGGACGAAATGAGCCATTTTGGAGAACCGATCCACCACGACCCATATGACTGTGTGTCCGGAGGACAATGGCAAGTCCGTAATAAAGTCCATCGCAATGTGTTGCCACGGTACTGAGGGTATAGGCAGAGGCAGAAGACGGCCATATGGCAGATGTTTGGGCGTCTTGTTCCTGGCACAAGAGGAGCAGGCTGAGACAAAAGAAGCGACGTCCGTGCGAAGGGATGGCCACCAGTAGTGACGTACTATCGTACTCCATGTTCTCTTCTGACCTGCATGACCGGCTATTTTCGAGGCATGGCCCCAGTGTAACACTTTTTGCCTGTCGGTCTCAGAGACATAGGTCTTCCCGGGCGGTATCTGGGCCAGAGTGACAGGAGTCACCGGAATGATTTTACTAGGGCAGATGATGGGCTGGGATGTCTCCTCCTCCTGCTCCATGGGCATGAAAGACCTGGACAAAGCATCTGCGCGTACATTCTTGTCCGCGGGTCGGAAATGGAGCTGGAAATCGAATCTGGCAAAGAACAAGGACCACCTGGCTTGCCATGGGTTCAGTCGCTGAGCAGACCGCAGGTATTCCAGGTTCTTGTGGTCCGTGTAAATAATAACGGGGTACACTGCTCCTTCCAGAAGGTAGCGCCATTCCTCCAGAGCCAGTTTGACTGCCAATAGCTCTCGGTCACCGATGGTGTAGTTGCGTTCAGGCGCTGAGAAACTCTTGGAGAAAAAACCGCAAGTCACCATCTTCCCGGAGGAGGACTTTTGCATGAGCACTGCTCCGGCTCCCGAGGAGGAGGCATCGACCTCCAAGGTGAACTGTCGGTTTAACTCCGGACGGTGGAGCACAGGAGAGGAGGCAAATGCCCGCTTCAGGGAGCCAAACGCGGCGTCGGCCGCAGGTGACCAGTCCTTTGGATTAGCCCCCTTCTTGGTCAAGGCGGAGAGAGGAGCAGTCAGAGCAGAGAAGTGAGGAATGAACTGGCGGTAATAGTTGGCGAATCCCAGAAAGCGTTGGATTGCCTTTAGTCCAGAAGGAGGAGGCCAGTTGAGAATGGAAGAGACCTTCTTCGGATCCATCTGCAGTCCGGTATCGGAGATGACGTAACCCAGGAAGGGAAGAGAAGATTGATCGAAGACACACTTCTCGTACTTGGCGTACAGACGATTCTCCCTCAGTCGTTGTAGTACCAGCTGCACGTTCTCTCTGTGGGTCTGGAGGTCCGGAGAAAAGACCAGGATGTCATCAAGATACACCACAACACAGATGTAAAGAAGGTCCCGGAACACGTCGTTCACCAATTCCTGAAAGACTGCTGGTGCGTTACACAGGCCGAAGGGCATCACACAGTATTCATAGTGCCCATCGCGAGTATTGAACGCGGTCTTCCATTCGTCCCCAGAGCGGATGCGGACCAGGTTGTAGGCACCCCGAAGATCCAACTTGGTGAACACACGAGCTCCTCTAAGCCGATCAAACAATTCGGGGATGAGCGGCAGGGGGTACTTATTTTTCACGGTGATTTGGTTTAATCCCCGGTAGTCTATGCATGGGCGTAGGTCACCTTCTCTCTTCTTAACGAAGAAGAAGCCTGCTCCAGCAGGAGAGGAAGATCTCCGAATGAATCCCCTTGCCAGGCTCTCTGTGATGTAAGTAGACATGGCCCTTGTTTCGGCTGGAGACAGCGGATATATCCGTCCTCGAGGTGGTGTAGTTCCCGGGAGCAGGTCGATGGCACAATCGTAAGGACGATGAGGCGGAAGTACCTCTGATTCCTTTTTGTCGAAGACATCCGCGAAGGACCAATAGGCCGAGGGCAGTCCCGGTAGGGCCTCTGGAACCGGAGGTCGTCGGATGGGTTGTATGGTCTTCAGACAGTTCTCATGGCAAGAAGAGCCCCATCGGGTGATTTCACCAGTGCCCCAGCTGACTGATGGTTCGTGTGTCCGTAACCAGGGAAGTCCCAGCAGGATTTGATGGGACATGTGTGGAAGGACGTAGAGAGCGATGTTCTCGGTGTGCAGGGCACCGATACGCAGTTCGACCGGCTTGGTGATCCAGGAGATGGTGTCAGAGAGGGGTCTCCCATCCACAGAGGCAATCACGAGGGGTTTGTCAAGTGGAGTAACAGGCACCTGGTACTTGTCCACCGTGGCCTGCTGGATGAAATTGCCTGCTGCCCCAGAATCGAGGTACGCCTCAGCCGTGAACCGCGTCTCTCCCGTTGTCACTTGCACAGTCCACATAACCAGGTCTGAGAGAGTCCCAGCACCTAGGGTGGCCTCTCCTACCAACCCTAGGCTTTGGAGTTTCCCGGCCTCTTTGGACAGGAGCGTAGCAGGTGTGTGCCCTCTCCGCAGTAGAAGCAGAGGCCCTTGGCGAGCCGCTCTGCTCGGCGTTGTTCAGACTGCCGCACACGGTCGATCTGCATGGGCTCGTGGACGGAGACACCAGATGTCGTTGACTGAAGTACGGCGGGCTTCTGCGGAGGAGAGGAATGCCGTACCGGACGTCTCTCACGGGACACCTCTTTGGATCGCTCCTGAAAGCGAATGTCCACTCGAGTCGCTAGGGTAATCAGGGCATCCAGGGTGGACGGTACGTCACGACCAGCCAGCTCATCTTTAATTCGACCCGAGAGTCCTTCCCAGAAGGCGGCGGTTAGAGCCTCGTTGTTCCACCCGAGTTCCGAAGCCAAGGTGCGAAACCGGATGGCGTATTGACCCACCGTCAGAGTCCCCTGACGTAACCGGAGAAGAGATGAGGCAGACGCGGAGGCGCGTCCGGGCTCGTCAGCAGGAACTCCTGGATGTTCGTGGTCACAGGATCCTCCTTTTCCCACAAGGGGTTCATCCACGCCAGTGCCTCACCCTCTAGATGGGACATGATGAACGCGACCTTGGCTTGGTCGGAGGCGAACAAATGCGGCAGCTGTGTGAAATGGAGGGAGCATTGGTTTATGAATCCCCTGCAGGTCTTGGGATCTCCGGCGTACCGGGGTGGTGAGGCCAAACGAAGTCTGGAAGCATCCGAAGAGGCTGCCACAGGGGCTGGAGCCGTGGATTGTCTAGTGGGAGCCCGAGAAGCTGAAGATGTAACTGACGCTTGTAGCGTGTTCAGGCGGGCGTCCACAGAAGACATGAATTGGAGCATGCGGGTCTGAGTCTCACGCTGGCGTGTGAGCTCCTCCTGCAAGGCTGCTAGTGCTTCAGCGGGATCCATGGCCTGTTCTTACTGTTAGGGCCAGGTGGACGGGCAGACCTAGGAGGTGGATCCACTGGGCCGAACTCCTTGATGATGGTAAGGGGTCCGGTAGCTGGAGCACTACAGGTAGCAGGACAGTCCGTGCACAATAGTAGAATGGAGAAGTCCCTGGGACTACGGAGTCACTGATGGTAGTCCGGGTGACGGAGCTCAGGTTCGGAAGCCGAGATGTTGTCAGGCGGAGTCTGGAACCGATGGAGCGAGATGACGGGTCACCGCAGGGATCAGAGATGGAACGGACTGTCAGGATGGCAGATAGGCAGCGTTCGGGGTTCGGGATACGGCAGGACCGGATGGCGAGGCAGGATCGGCTCTAGAAGAGAGAGAGGTGAGTATCTCACAGAAACACAAGGAGACCTGACTCCTAGCTTGGGAAACACGAAGAACAGGCCCCGCCCACTTGGACACTTATCCCCTTTATACCCTGAACCTGTATGCTCAATTTCCTGTCAGTGGCTGCTGGCCCTTTAAGAAAGGGTCAATGACCGCGCGCGCGCCCTAATGCGCATGCGCGAGGCCCGGGTGCCAGAAGCCAGGGCAGGGAGCATTGGAGAGGAAACAGCAGAGCCGGGCTGGGGCTGGGTAACCGACGGGCGCCGGGAGCGGAGACCAGGACGCCTAGGAACCACAGGCACATGAGGCTGGAGACCGGGGAGCGGCGGAGACCGGACAGAAGAATCGGGGAGCGACGCAGGGAAGCCGGGGAGCGTGGCAGGTGAGCCGGGGAGCTGAGCAGGGGACCCGGGGAGCGTGACACCATTACAAAGAGGACATTGGCTTGTACACTGGCAGTCGAAATTACACAGCAAGATCCACAGTTAAAAAATCTGCAGGAAATTGTTTGGATTTTTTTGTTGCAGAAATGTAATCGAATTTGCCACAGATTTCACCTTCTGCGTTGCAAAGACTAAAATCCACAGTGATTATCCACTAAATGCAGGTGATATGTCAATATTTCCGTTGTAAATTTTCTCAGGAAATGGGTGGATGAGTTTTTATAAAATCTCACCCACAATGCTATTACTTTATTCAGTAGGGATGTCCCCCTAAGGCTACATTTACATGACCATTCCGTTTTTGCGGTCTGCAAAAAATTTTCCTGTTTTTTCACGGATGCATCCGTGTGACATCCATGTGACAACCGCATCGGTTCTGTTCTGTATACGGTCCATGTGTCATCCGTGTAACTTCCGTTTTTTTTGGGGACCACAAAAAAACGGAAGGAGAGTTACATGCAGTCGAGGGTATCTGGTCCCCATATAAAGTCTATGGGGAATAGAATCAGGGGCAAAGGGGTAGGAGCAAGCGCTACATACTCACCGATTACCGCCATGGCTGTCACACTGCTCCCGCAGAAGCTCTTTGATCTTCCCAAGGCGGCCACTCATTAGGCTCATGTATATTCACCCCTCCCCCATCTGTGATTGGTTACAATCAGACGCACTCCCTCGCTTAGTGACAGCTGTCTGACTACAACCAATCACAGCCGGTGGGCGGGTCTAAATATCGTACAGTACAATAAATAAATAATTTAAAAAATCAGTGTGTGGTCCTCCCCAAATTTGATACCAGCCAAGATAAAGCTTCACAGCTGCTGGCTCGTATTCTCAGGCTGGGGAGGCCCACGTTATTTGGAACCTCCCAAGCCAAAAATATCAGCCAGCAGCCAGCCGGAATTGCCACATCCATTAGATGCGACAGTCCCGGAACTTTACCCGGCTCATCCCATTGCCCTGGTGCAGTGGCAAACGGGGTAATATATGGGATTGATACCAGATATGTAATGTCACCTGGTATCAAGCCCAGAGGTTGTGATGTCATGATGTCTATCAGATACTCAACATCACTAACCCATTCAGTAATAAAAAAATAGACGACAAACAATTTTTTATTTGAAAAAACACTCCCCAACACATTCCCCCTTTCACCAATTTATTGGAAAGAAAAAATAATCCAGGTCCGGCGTAATCCAATAAGGGGGTCCCACGATGATCCATGCTCACTGTCCCAGTCAATGAAGAACAGAATGTTCCCTATTGGCTGGGCGAGCAGTGCAGTGACCTGAGCTAACATCATGAGGTCAGCCCAGGTCACAGCAGGGCATGACCAGCACTGACTTCAGGAGGTTAGTTAGGTACATCACCTGCGGTGATGGAAGCCGCTGCACTCCTGACGTCAGCGCTCGTCACTGAGTTCATGACCGCTGCGTTCAGAAGTATCGTAAGCGGCCTGTGACGTCACCACTAGTCACAGTCTCGGGCCGCCCGTGAGAGGTGATCTGAGAATGCGGCGGGCATAGAAGTTAGTGACAAGCACTGACGTCAGGAGTGCAGGACTTCATCACACCAGGTAATGAACTTTACTAATCTCCTGACGGCAACATTCATCATCCCCGCGGATGCTTGCACTGCAGTGTGGGCAGCTGCTGACACTGCAGTGCGGGCAGCTACTGACACATTGCAGTGTGGGTAGATGTTGATGCAGTGTGAGCAGCCATGGGGCTGGCGCTGGTGCGGGACAAAGACACTGCAGGGGCACCCGATGGAAGTCACACGGAAGTGCTAATGTGACGCCCTGGCAAAACCAGGTAGTCACACATTAGGCCCCCGCATAACACCTTCCCTCACCTAGGAAACATACAGCTGACCTGAAACCCTAGTCACCCCCCCTCAGGGCAAGACAGACACACCAGTGGGCGGGACCAGGCGGTTAGGAAACGCCCACCTAGGGGTCTAGACAGCCCGGGGTGGGAAAACAGTCAGACAGAGATCTGTTCAAATTCAAGTTGGGAGTGGAGGTCCCAAGCTGACAGGCGCCAGGGTCGGAGCCCTGGTACCTTGGCTAGGTGGCAGACAGTGGTCTCCGTCGGCAGGCGACGGGAAGACGGCAGCCAGAGATCCGAGGTGGACTGGGACAGGGTTGGAGCCTGCCGGTACCGACACCAGAGACTCGACCCATAAACCGTGCACAGAGGGGGGTACTCAGACCCTGAAGCCAGGACCGGAACTAACGGCCTAGCTAATCAACCGATTGAGGGCAGGATTTTAGGTCCTGTCCCAACCAAAGTCCCGAAAAGTAGACAACCACCCACAGAGAGGAATGGGGCCACCGCCAAGGCCTGTAGATCCCACGGGTCAGCATCAGATGGGCACGGCTCCTCAGGTACACAAAAGGCCAAACAAACAACAACAATAGTGCAGAGGAAAAGACGGCGACCACCAGCCCACGTGGGGGACCAGAGTACAACCGGCTGCGGCGGCCAGCCACCAGCACCTTGGTTTACCAAAAGACTCGTGTGATTCATTTAATTGTGAGTAACCAAACACCCCCTGGTACGTCCGGGCGCGCAGGCCCCTGCCATCGCCATACCCCGCACAGAGACACTGGGTCCGGGGGCAACCATCCCTACCCACGGAGGGGTTAACATCCAGCTGCCACTACATCTCCCCCGGGTGTCCCACAACAGCAGCGGTGGTGTCCCACTTCACCACACACCGTGGGTGGTGTCACGAACCGAATACAGCCAAGGCCGTACAACTACGTCCCCTTTTCATTTGGCGTGTCTGGGTGACCCCCGGGTCCGGAGGATCCCTCGAGCCACACAGCGGGTCCGGATCCGAGCAGCCCGGCTGCTACAGGCGTGGGGGCGGCACACTTCCCTCCTGATATATACTGTCCCCCTCCTGATATATATACTGTCTCCCTCCTGGTATATATTGTCCCCCTCCTGGAACCCTCCTGGTATATACTGCGCCCCTCCTGGTAAATATGTCTCTGTTCTAACGCAAAAAAAACCCATTGTATTCACCCTCCCCGGCTCCCATGTCGCACGGCGTCCTCCTGTTTAGCCAGTAAGGAAAAGCCAGCAGCTTTCATTGGCGTCCATGCTATGGCAATGCATGACATCATTGTCATGTGCCACCTTCAGTCACTGGGACGCCGATGAAAGCTGCTGGCTTCTGTTTGGCCGGCAGCGTGTATCGTAGAGCAGGGACCCGACGAGTCCAGGGGGGAGACAGTATATACCAGGATGGGGACAGTATATACCAGGAGGGAAGCAGGAGGGGGACAGTATATACCAGGAGGGAGACAATATATACCAATATGGGCCCGGGTGGGAGACAGTATAAAACAGGGCGACATTATGTACCAGGAGGGGGACGATATATACTAGGAGGGAGACAGTATGTACCAGGAGGTCCCCAGAGGGGGACAGTATATACCTGGAGTGAGACAGCATATACCAGGAGGGGGACAGGATATACCAGGAGGGCCCCAGGAAGAGGACAGTATATACTAGGAGGGAGACAGTATATACCAAGATGGGCCCAGAAGGGAAACAGTATAGGATAAGGGAACAGTATATACCAGGAGGGAGGCAAGATATACTAGGAGGGGGACAGTATATACCAGGAGGAGGACCGTACATATCTGGAGGGCCCCAGGAGGGGACAGCATAAACCAGGAGGGGGACTGTTGTGAATACATTTTCCAGTTTGGGGCTCCCTCTTGTGGTCAGTGCTGGCTGTGCAGTTTACTTGTGGAATGAGAGCCAGACACCTGTGGAGGACTGGCAATCAGGTTTTCAGATTGCGCCTATATAACTGAGTAGTTTTCTCCTGTTACTTGCCAGTGCTCAATGGATCTCCTGTGTGCTAAGGACATTTTGAAACATCCCTTTTCTCTACCAGAACTCCTCTCAGATAAGTTGGTCTTTGTACCTCTGTTTATTGTTTCCACTTTCTTTGTGTTTTTTCTGTTTTGATACTAATGCTTGATTCGTATTTTGCCTGTGTGGAGTTCTTGGTGGAATTGGATCATTCCCTGCTGGGAGTGTCTGTATACTTAGCTATGTATGTATGCTATGTATTGTGTTTTGTCATGCTTGGTATTAAATTTAGTCCCTCATCTATATTACTGGTTTTGGATCCCAGTAACATCAGAGTACTGATATTGTGGGGGACAGCCTGTGTGGGCTTGGGGGCTTTCCATATCAGGCGTGCTGAGATTCATTAAGGTTTTTATGGCTGCAGGCAGTGCTCTTTCCTATTCTTTCCTATAAAAATAGTTTGGGCCTCATCTTTGCTGAATCTGTTTTCTGGCTTTGTATTGTGTTTTCCTATATCACCCTAGTCTTTACATGTGGGGGGATATCTATATCTTTGGGGATTGCTCTGAGGCATATTAGCTTTTCTTATATTTCTATCTGTAAGAATATTTAGTTCTCCGGCTGTGTTGAAACGACTAGGTCATCATAGGCTCATCCCACGTCTACTTCTAGTTGTGTGTCAGGATTAGGTCTGCAGTCCGTTAAGGTTCCAGCCACTCTGGTTACTTTTTGGGTTTCTGCATTTTTGATCCTCCTCGGTCACTGAATCATAACAGGGAACAGTATATATCAGGAGCGGCTCAGAACGGGGACAGTACATACCTGGAGGGCCCCAGGATGAGGACAGTAAATACCAGGAGGGGGACAGTATATACCAGGAGGGGGGCAGTTTATACCAGGAGGAGGACAGTATTTTCCAGGAGGGGCACAGTAGATACCAGGAGGGGGATAGCATATACTAGAGGGGCCCATAGTGGGGACAGTATATACCAGATGGGAGGACATATATACCAGGATGGGCAAAGGAGGGGAAAAGTATATACCAGTAGGTGGATATACACACCAGGATAGGGGACATATATACCAGCAAGGAGCCCAGGATGGGGTAAATTAGAACAGTATAGGGGACATTACTACATAAGGGAGAAGAATCACAACTCGTATGTCTTTATAGGGTTTAGATCTGGGGGGGGGCAGGGTCCAACTTTTGCACCGGGGCCCATCGAACTCTAGTTATGCCACTGCCCATGGGCAAGATTATATTTTCCCTGGACATCTCCGTTAATGTGACTTCTTGTCCTCAGGTATTCAAATCATAGAAAGCACCCTGTGTTGGAGATAAATCTTATATTCACATTTGTACACACAAGCTGATCTGATTTATTTGATAGGTTTGAATTACTATTTGGAAGAATCTGAATGCACTAAATAAATTCAAATGTTTTATTTCAAGATCGTCATCGGAAATGAGTAAATAATCCTCATTAGGAAAATTGTGACTCAACATTTCATAATAAAACTCATGAATATTTTATTGAAACGTGAAGAAAAATAAGCTATTTTTAAGCGTAATATGCTAAATTTAGGTTATGATTAATTTTCTTACATTAGATATTCTAATAAAGCATGTTATTTATGTAGATCTGCTGTGTTATGGGCTCAGTGGTCCAATTTGTCAGCAACCTATATGTGTATACTGTATATACAATCCTCAACATTGAAATTGCTACACCAAGAAGGAATAGTTGTGACATTATGGAAAGTATTAATGATGATAACGTTATTAATATGTAAATGATGACAAAATTGAAGCAAAATTCTCAAAACATTTCAATTTATTCAGTATTGAGTATGAGCAGAAATCCCACACTAAAGGCCCTGTCACACACAGAGATAAATCTTTGGCAGATCTGTGGTTGCAGTGAAATCATGGACATATTGGTCCATTTGTACATAGCCACAAACCTGGCACTGATTGTCCACAATATCACTGCAACCACAGATCTGCCGCAGATTTATCTCTGTGTGTAAAGTGGCCTTTAGGGCGGCATTACACGCACTGATTTATCGTGCGATCTCATGAGTGATCACACCCGCCCCCGTCGTTTGTGCATCACGGGCAATTCATTGCCCGTGTCGCATAAAGTCGTTAAACCCCCGTCACACGTACTTACCTCCCTAACGACGTCGCTGTGAGCGGCGAACATCCTCTTCCTGAAGGGGAGGGACGTTCGGCGTCACAGCGATGTCACACAGCGGCCGGCCAATAGAAGCGGAGGTAACATCCCGCCCACCTCCTTCCTTCCACATTGCCGTCAGGATGCAGGTAAGCTGTGTTTGTCGTTCCCGGGGTGTCACACGTAGTGATATGTGCTGCCTCGGGAACAACTGGCGCGCAGAAGGAGGAACGACTTTATGAAAATGAATGACGTGTTGACGAGCAACGATAAGGTGAGTATTTTTGCTCTTTCACAGTCGTTCGTAGCTGTCACACGCGACGATATCTCTAACGATGCCGGATGTGCGTCACGGAATCCGTAACCCCGACGACATATCGCCCGATATATCGTAGCGTGTGACGCCGCCCTTAGTGTCTTTTGCTGCTGTCAGTGAGGTTATTCATGGTTGTTTGAGGTTTGTTCTGCTGCTGAATGAACTTGGGAAAATCATCAAGATCTGCTGCTGGCAGCTAATGTCAAATTGCTGACCTATGGCATTTCAGATGTCCTCAATGGGAGGCAAGTCCGAAGACGCTGCAGGTAATGGTAGCACATTTATGCCATGCAAGCTGCTAACAGTACCAGGAGCATATGACCTGGTGCCATGTTGAAAAAGGGCTCCTGGGATTTTTTAGAAATGGACACATCACTGGTTTCACAATCAAATCAATGTAAGGGCTCGTGCGCACGTTGCGTACTTACATACATTTACGCTGCGTTTAGCACTGCAGCGTAATTGCATGCGTCCTGCGTCCCCTGCACAATCTATGAAGATTATGCATGATACATGCGCACGTTGCTGTTTTGAACGCAGCGATTTGGGTGCTAAAATTTTGACCTAAATCCGTGCGTTCAGAAAAGCAGCATGTCAATTATTCCGTGCGCTATGGATGCAGCTCCCGCTCTGTCTATGGTGGTGGCAGCAGCCGCAGCGCATGAAATCAGATTTTTTTTTAACAAAAATACTGCATTCATTATGCAGTGTTTCTGCAGCGATTTGAAGCGCACATGTGCTGTCAAATCGCTGCAGAATATTCAGCAGTTACGTGCGCATGAGCCCTTAAGCTGAGCTGTTATGCCTGGAATGAAGACCAGAGGGGACCATCTACCATACATTATACCACTCCACATGAATTCTAAGGCATCATTGCGTCAAAGACCAAAAAACGGGATTCACAGCTGAAGTAAATAAACCTCCTATTAAGCCATCATTGGCATTTTCCTCTTTTTTTCTTTTTAGGCTTGAAACACACGTCCTTGAAAACCACGTGCGTGTAATACGGGTCGTTTTTCTGGTCCGTTTTCCGTTTTTTTAGGTCCGTTTTTATGGTATGTGTGGCCTGCGTGTGTATCCCGTGCTAGCCGTATGTGCGTGTGAAATGTCCGTGTGTGCGTGTGAAACTTAACTGACATGTGTTTGTGTTTTCCGTGAGAAATGTTGCGTGTGTGAAGCAAAAAGTCATTACTACATGTCGGCTGACAGCAGACAGAGTTGCGCGATGAGAATGAACTCGGGTGAACTTCACCCGAATTCACTGTCATGCTGTGGCTCTGTCTGTGTGCCGCGTAATGATTAGCGGTCACCCGAGAAGGATTCACCGGTGACCACTAATTCCCCGAGTGACGGAAGTGAGCAGCCCTCTCTCATACTCACCGATCCCCGATCACCAGCGTGGCGCTGCACGACATTCACACTGCTCTGGCGGCTTTTATTATTTTGAAAAAGCCGGCCGCTCATTAAACAATCTCGTATTCCCTGCTTTCCCCGCCCACTGGCAAATATGATTGTTTGCAGTCTGACACGCCCACACGCTGCGTGACAGGTGTCTAACTGCAACCAATCACAGCCGCCGGTGGGCGTGTCACTATGGAGCAGAGAAATAAATAAATAAATTAATAAAAAAAACGGTTTGCGTTCCTCCCCAATTTTAATACCAGCCAGATAAAGCCATACGGCTGAAGGCTGGTATTCTCAGGATGGAGAGCTCCACATTATGGGGAGCCCCCCAGCCTAACAATATCAGTCTTCAGCCGCCCATAATTGCCGCATATGTGACGCCCTGGACTAGCCAGGTAGTCACAGACATAACACCTTACACACCCCTTCCCCTAGACAATTACACCAGTCAGACAAAAACCCTTGTTGCCTCCCTCCAGGTTCTGATGTCCACACCAGGTGGGGCGGAGCCAGGCAGTTGGCCCCACCCACTGAGGAGTTCACACCCCTGGAGGCGGGAAAAGAGACAAGTTTCGTTCAGGAGGTGAAAGTGAGAGGAGAGAAACGTCCGCGTGTGCCTGGGTAGGAGCCCAGGCACTGACAGCAAGGTTGGCAGACGGTGGTGGCCGTCTGCAGGAGTTAGTGGAACTCTACAGAGCCGTAGGACCGGGGTCGGGCGTTGGCCCGCCGGTACCGAACCGGGGAGCGGAGTGAAGCTAAGCACACAGGCAGGGCCATCGGATCCCGACCAGGCTTGGAGCCGCCGACAACAGTCAAATCCGAGTGTGACAGGAACCCCAGGGGTTTCCCAACAACCAAGACCCGACACAAGGCAACAGTCCACACCGTGAGGATATACAGCCACCGCCATAGGCTAGAGATCCAAGGGCTAGCGCCTGCGGGCAAAACGGGCTCCTACGGCACCTATATGCCGGGGAGCGGACTACCGGTGGGCAACCACAGGAGTCAGAACATTCTAACAGGTGCAGGGAAAGACCCATCAGCCATCCGGGGAGAGCACAACAACACTGCAGCCGGCTGCGGGACCCGTCCATCCGGCCGTTTGGTTTACCAGAGACTCGGTCATTGATTGTCTGAGTGAGTACACCAGTGCCATCCGGCACCGCACCGCGCTGCCCCTGCAACCCTGCACCCCAGCCATTCAGCCTCCCCGTTACACCATCAGGCCCCGGGATCACCAACCCCTACCTACGGAGGGGGACAACATCCTAGCTGCTCCCTACCATCTCTCCCGGGATTCCCGTCACCAGCAGCGGTGGTGCCATCATCACCACGTCCCGTGGGTGGCGTCACAAACTCTCTCCCCAAACAAACCATCCCTTTTCACTCACAGGTGAGGAGCGCTGCTCGAGTCCCCGGGTCCGGCCCACCAGTCGAGCCACCGAGCAGCAGCAGCAGAAGCCCTGGACCCGAGCGTGGCGAGTGCGTCCCCTCCGCCCGCGACACATACATTAGATGCGACAGTACGGGGACTGTACCCGGCTCTTCCCGATTTGCCCTGGTGCGTTGACAATCGGGGTAATAAGGAGTTAATGGCAGCCCATAGCTGCCACTAAGTCCAAGATTAATCATTGCAGGCGTCTCCCCGAGATACCTTCCATGATTAATCTGTAAGTTACAGTAAATAAACACACACACACATTGAGGATTTGGAAAGTAGTTATACCTGTCACCCCTCAGGCCTGTTTGTTTCACTGTATAGAAGCCCCTACGGAAACTGACAGAGCAAGTGCTCACATTCCAGGTGTAATACACGTAGTATTGCTTGTAGTTTAGAAATGCCTACTTAGGAATTGGCTGATAAGACAGACACCAAGAAATACACAACTACTGCCACTAAATCCTAGATTAATCATGTCAGGTGTCTCCCCGAGATACCTTCCATGAGTAATCTGTAAGTTACAGTAAATAAACACACACACCTGAAAAAATCCTTTATTTGCCATAAAAACCACTAACAAATACCCTCATTCACCACTTTATTCAGCCCGAAAAAGCTCTCCATGTCCGGCGTAATCCACGGAGTTCCAACGTCGCTTCCAGCTTTGCTACATGGAGGTGACAGGAGCTGCAGAAGACACCGCCGCTCCTGACAGCTCCATGCAGCAAATGAAGAGTCGCGCGATCAGCGATAACGTCAGTCAGGTAACTCGCGGCCACCACTGGATCATACAACTGTGACACCAACTCACCTGTGACTTCATCGCTGTCACTCGGGCGACTTGCTGTAACAGTTGCTTCCAGCTCTGCTACATGGAGGTGACAGGAGCTGCAGAAGACACTGCCGCTCCTGACAGCTCCATGCAGCAACTGAAGACAGCCGCGCGATCACTGATGATGTCACTGAGGTTACTCGCGGCCACTGCTGGATCATACAACTGTTACAGCAAGTCACCCGAGTGACAGCGATGAAGTCACAGGTGAGTTGCTGTCACAGTTGTATGATCCAGCGGTGGCCGCGAGTTACCTGACTTACGTTATCGCTGATCGCGCGACTCTTCATTTGCTGCATGGAGCTGTCAGGAGCGGCGGTGTCTTCTGCAGCTCCTGTCACCTCCATGTAGCAGAGCTGGAAGCGACGTTGGAACTCCGTGGATTATGCCGGACATGGAGAGCTTTTTCGGGCTGAATAAAGTGGTGAATGAGGGTATTTGTTAGTGGTTTTTATTGCAAATAAAGGATTTTTTCAGGTGTGTGTGTTTATTTACTGTAACTTACAGATTACTCATGGAAGGTATCTCGGGGAGACGCCTGACATGATTAATCTAGGATTTAGTGGCAGCTATGGGCTGCCATTAACTCTTTATTACCCCGATTGCCAACGCACCAGGGCAAATCGAGAAGAGCCGGGTACTGTCCCAGAACTGTCGCAGCAAATGGATGCGGCAATTCTGAGTGGCTGCTGGCTGATATTGTTAGGCTGGGGGGCTCCTCATAACGTGGGGCTCCCCATCCTGAGAATACCAGCATACAGCCGTATGGCTTTATCTGGCTGGTATTAAAATGGGGGGGGGGACCGCACACCGTTTTTTTTAATTATTTATTTATTTATTTCTCTGCTCCATAGTGACACGCCCACCGGCGGCTGTGATTGGTTGCAGTTACACAGCTGTCACTCAGCGTGTGGGTGTGTCTCACTGCAAACAATCATATTTGCCGGTGGCCGGGAAAAGCAGGGAATACGAGATTGTTTAATGAACGGCCGGCTTTTTCAAAATAGTAAAAGCCGCCGGAGCTTTTATAACAGCAGTGCAGCGCCGCGCCGCGCCGGAGATCGGGGAACGGTAAGTATAAGAGAGGGGGGGGAACTGAGCAACAGACAGCTAGAGGGACAGATAAGACAGAGAGACCGGCCGACAGACATAGAGACCGACTGACCGACGGACTGAGGGAGAGAACGACACAGGAAAAAAAAAAAAAAAACGACATCACATGAAAAAAGCACAAAACGTACACGGAGCATACAGAGATGCGTCCGTGTCACTTAGGCGTGCGCACAGACCCATTTACTTTAATTGGGTCCATGTGTGCGTATTCTGTGATGAAAACGGACATGCTTCCGTGCAAAACGGAGACACAAACATAGCACGCACACGGACACACGGACCTTAATGAAAAACGCACATGTGTCCTCAAACATTAAATAACATTGGTGCACGCTTGCCCGTGTCTCCGGTATACAACGGAAACGGACCAAACACGCACGTATTTCACGGATGTGTGTTGGAGGCCTTAAACATGTTTTATTTGATGTCAGCAAGCACATATCATCAACAAGAGAGCATGTTGTTACATTCCATAAAATTTCTGCGGATTGTACAATGCTTCTGTTACATCATTTTCTTTTTCATTGTCACAACAATTTCATCTCCATGGAATTAGCTTAACAATAATTTCCTTTAACTTAACAAACTAACATATTTGTTCAATTCAGTTGGTCCTTTGGATGCTCCCCATCTTCAGTGTCCCTAGTGTCCTTGCAATGTCTCCCAAACAATACCAAGACGTGTGTTCAAATGCTTTAATTAACTGGGTGATTTCCGTCTGTGTGAAGCTTTGCTCAATAAATGTTCACTTTTTGAAGAATCTTTTAGTGGACTTCTCCTTATGTTTCTCCAAATCCAGTTTGTCGTACATCATTATTGCTTTTAGGGTATCAAGTAGTTGTGAATTTCTTGGTGTCTGTCTTATCAGCCAATTCCTAAGTAGGCATTTCTTAACTACAAGCAATACTACGTGTATTACACCTGGAATGTGAGCTCTTGCTCTGTCAGTTTCCGTAGGGGCTTCTATACAGTGAAACAAAAAGGCCTGAGGGGTGACAGGTATAACTACTTTCCAAATCCTCAATATGTACACCACCGCTTCCTCCCATACATGCGGGCTCAAGAAAGTAGAGCGCCGCTTGACCAGTCTGCACCGATCCAGCTATCGGGATCCGTCCTCGACCAGGCCGTGTCACTGCCAGAGAGACCAGAAGTGGTCACATCACCTTCTCCGCTGGAGAAGTACACAGTGTACTAAGTCAATATTTTAAGGTTTTAACATATAAACAATATGAAAAAAGGTAAAAAAAAGAAAACAAATATAATTATTTAAATCATAACGAAAATAGTTATATTTAATGAAATTATAGCGGTTTTATACTATTTATGGCTAAAATAACAATAAATTAATATTTTTCATTAATTTAATTGTCAGACTATGTGTGTGTGTAAAGAGACATATCATTCCATTATTTTGATGTCATAAACGCATGCATTTATTTAGTCCAAAACGCGTTTTCTGCACCTAAAAAGCATGTAAAACGCTGGAATTTTGATGTTGGTTGCTTTTTGCTACTTCTCATTGACTTCAATGTTAGCAAAACGCAGCCCAAATGGCAAAAACAATTGACATGCTGCGTCTTTGTACGCTGAGTTTTTGACCAAAAATATGCAAATTAAATGCAGCGTTTTGAACTGCAAAGTGCGCACAAGAAATCCCCATTTCCCATAGACTTTGCTTGAAAATCAAAACGCATGCATTTTGGCATGAAAACGCTACAGTTCAAAACGCAGCTGAAACGCAGGTAAAAACGCAAAGTGCGCACATAGCCTTAAGGATACTTCTCACATAGCGAGATCGCTAGCGAGATTGCTGCTGAGTCACAGGTTTTGTGACGTACCAGTAACTTCATCAGCGATCTCGCTATGTGTGACACTAAGCAGCGACCTGGCCCTGCTGTGAAATCGCTGATCGTTACACACTGTTCTGGTTCATTTTTGGGTCGTCTGGCTCCCGCAGGGCAGCACACATCGCTGTATTTGACACTGTATGGCATGGTCCCAATGACCGCCGAGATTGTTGTACAGGTCGCTATTGCGACCTCTATCGTTACTACGTCGTTGGTAAGGTCTGACTGTGTGACATCTCACCAGCGACCTCCCAGCAACTTACCAGCAATCCTGACCAGGTCGTATCGTGGTCGGAATCGCTGGTACGTCGTTTAGTGTGACGGTACCCTTAGGCATGCTTTACACGCTGCGACATCGCTAGCAATTGCTAGCGATATCGAGCGCGATAACACCCGCCCCCATCGTACATGCGATATCTGGTGCTTGCTGCCGTAGCGAACATTATCGCTACGGCAGCTTCACACGCACATACCTGGTCGGCAACGTCGCTGTGACCGCCGAACAATCCCTCCTTCAAGGGGGAGATGCGTTCGGCGTCACAGCGATGTCACCGCAATGTCACTAAGCGGCCGGCCAATAGAAGCGGAGGGGCGGAGATGAGCGGGACATAACACACCGCCCACCTTCTCCCTTCCACAGTGCCGATGGACGCAGGTAAGGAGATGTTTGTCGTTCCTGCGGTTTCACACACAGCGATGTGTGGTGCTGCAGGAACGACAAACAACATCGTATCTGCAGCAGTAACGACATTATGGAACTGAGCGACAAGACACAGATCAGTGATTTTTTACGCTTTTGCGCTCATTCATCGTCGCACCTAGGATTTACACATTGCGATGTCGCTACCGGCGACGGATGTGCGTCACTAACGTCGTGACCCCAACGATATATTGGTAGCGATGTCTCAACGTGTAAAGCCCGCCTTAGCCTCTCACCTAGCCCAAATCAGATCTCATACTTTGCACTGATTAGGGGCAATACGACAATACACGGTATCTGCAAATTGAGATTCTGGTTTGTCTTATATCCTAAGTCGATATTGACTTTTAGGATTGCTACTTCCAATAGGTGGCACTAGAGTTCAAGTCCTCTTCCTCTCTGAAGAGGCAATTTGCATATTTAGTATCCACTTTGGTCATGTTTATCCAAAGGACATTGTTTCAGAAGTCTTTTGGCTTGTTCATATGCAGCTTCACAAACTTTAGCCATGCTGCCATGTTCTTTTAAGGAAAAATAGGCTTTTAGTTTTTCTCATGATTGTAAATATATTCTAGATTTTAAAGAGAACCTGACAGCATAATATGCAGCCCTATCTGCAGGCCTCTTCTCTCAGAGTAGGGGAAGCTGAGCAGAATGATATATAATTTTGTGGCAAAAGATTTGTACCGCCCCGCTGGCTCGGCCGGCTGCCGAACCGCTCGGATCCGTGCTCGCACGGTGGGTGGCTCGAGCTCTTCACGGACCCGGGGGTCACGTCGCTCTGTAATGGGGGGTTGGTGCTACACGCGGGGACTTTGATAGGGAGTAGAGATCAGCGAACCGGTCGCGGTTCGGCTCAAGTTCGGTTCGCCGAACGGAGGTCTCATTCGAGTTCGGTTCGGCGAACCACTCGAACCGCATAGGAAACAATGGGAGGCAATCACAAACACATAAAAACACCTAGAAAACACCCTCAAAGGTGTCCAAAAGGTGACAAACAACTCACAACACAACACAAACACATGGGAAAGTGACAAGGACATATACTCATGCAAAAACAAAAGAGCTGGACAAGGAAAAAGAGGAGGAGACACAGATATAGGCATGGCACGCCCTTCTAAAATCATGTAAAACACCGCAAGGTGACTCCAAGCGGAGTCTCCCTTTTTTCCAAAAATTGGGCCCCACACACACCCACCCCTTCAGTGGCAGCACTTGTGCCCCAGTTGTACACTTCACAGCTAGATTTGCATCAAACACATTCAAAAATACGCCATACTTAACCGTCACCAGGATGACACCGGGGTAGGTAGCAAAGTCTTTCCTGGTCCCAGCTCTGTGCATCTTGGATCATTTTTAAAAACAATGTAAGCAAGGGTTACTCCAAGCGGAGTCTCCCTTTTTTCCAAAAATTGGGCCCCACACACACCCACCCCTTCAGTGGCAGCACTTGTGCCCCAGTTGTACACTTCACAGCTAGATTTGCATCAAGCACAAAATCTCCAAGGCGTAAGTGGAGAGCTCTGGCCATTTTTCAAGATTTGAAGCCCAAAATGAGCAAGGCTCCATTTGCAAAGTCATGTCATCGATGTTCATTTGGAGATACTCTTGTATCATCCTCTCCAGCCGTTGACTATGTGTCAGACTTGTTGTCTCTGGTGGCCTTGCAAAGGAGGGTCTAAAAAAATTATGAAAATATTCAATAAAATTGCTGTTACCAGCACCAGATACGGTGCTACTGGTATGGGTAGACTGTTGAAGATGACGAGACCGTCCCATGTTTGTCAAGTTACAACTGGGAGATTCACTCCCTGCACCTGCACGGTTGTTTGGTGGAAAAGCCGAGCTAAGATCGAGTAACAGCTTCTGCTGATACTCCTGCATACGTGCGTCCCTTTCTATGGCTGGAATTATGTCACAAAATTTGGACTTGCACCGGGGATCTAATAGAGTGGCAAGCCAGTAGTCATCATCACTTCTAATTTTGACAATACGAGGGTCATGTTGGAGGTAGTGCAGCAAGAAGGCACTCATGTGTCTTGCGCAGCCATGCGGACCAAGTCCACGCTGTGTTTGTGGCATAGAGGTGCTAACCGTTCTTTCTTCCTCTGACATCTCCCCCCAACCTCTTTCAACTGAAATTTGACCAAGGTCTCCCTCATCCGCTGAGTCTTCCATGTCCATGGACAGTTCGTCATCCATTTCTTCATGTTCTCCTGCACCTTCCTCAACATTTCGCCTGCTACCATGCGCCCTTGTTGAGCCCTGTCCCCCATGGTCCCATGCCTGCCGCGTTGGTGATGATGAACGTCTGGACCTTGGTGATGTTGTTGTCCCTTGCGCATATGAATCCTCCTGTAGTTCCTCCCCTTCCTGTTGTCCCACCCCCTGACTCCGAATAGTGTTTAGCGTGTGCTCCAGCATGTAAATGACTGGAATTGTCATGCTGATAATGGCATTGTCAGCGCTAAACATATTCGTCGCCATGTCGAAACTGTGCAGAAGGGTGCATAGGTCCTTGATCTGAGACCACTCTATCAGGGTGATCTGCCCCACCTCTGCATCTCGTTGGCCCAGGCTATACGTCATGACGTATTGCACCAGGGCTCGGCGGTGCTGCCACAGTCGCTGTAACATGTGGAGAGTCGAATTCCAGCGTGTCGCCACATCGCATTTCAGGCGATGAACCGGCAGGCCGAAAGACTTCTGGAGCGGTGCAAGTCGCTCAGCAGCGGTGGTTGAACGGCGGAAGTGAGCAGACAGTTTTCGTGCCCTGTTCAGAAGGCCATCTAGGCTGGGATAGTGTTTTAAAAATTGCTGGACAACAAGGTTCAACACGTGAGCCATACAAGGCACGTGTGTCACCTTGCCCAGGCGAAGGGCCGCACCCAGTTTTGCAGCATTGTTGCACACGGCCTTACCAGGCTGCAGGTTGAGTGGAGACAACCATTTATTAAACTCAGTCTCCAGAGCTGCCCACAACTCAGCCGCTGTGTGACTCCTATTTCTAAGACATGTCAAGCTAAAGACCGCCTGATGCCGTTGCGCTCTGCTGCCAGCATAGTAATGAGGGGTGCGTGATTCCTTCTGCGCAGTGAGAACGCTGGTGGCCTGACCAGGCAAGCTTGGGGCGGAGGTGGAGGACCCAGATGAGGTGGAGGAGGCAGAAGCAGTGGCGGAACTTGGACAGACAGAGGATTGACACACAAGTCGTGGGGACGGCAAGACTTGTGCAGCAGACCCTTCACCATCTATCACCATAGTTACCCAGTGGCCAGTCAGCGACATGTAACGTCCCTGTCCATGCTTACTGGTCCAAGTATCGGTGGTGAAATGCACCCGTTGACACACAGAGTTTCTCAAGGAAGCCGTGATGTTGTGTGCGACATGCTGGTGCAGCGCAGGCACACCTTTCTTAGAGAGGTAGTGGCGACTGGGCATCTGCTACTGGGGCACAGCGACAGGCATAAGGTCTCTAAAATCCTGTGTGTCTACCAGGCGGAAAGGCAGCATTTCGGTAGCCAAGAGCTTACAGAGGGATAAAGTCAACCTCTTAGCTTTGTCATGGGTCGCAGGAAATGGCCTTTTATTTGTCCACATCTGAGGGACAGAGATCTGTCTGCTGTGTGTAGACGGTGTTGAGTAGGGTGTCCCTGGAAAAATGCAGGTTTGTGAGGAAAGTGCAGGCGTAGACATGATGTTGCCTTCATCCAACGCTGGTGCTATCGATGTCTGAGAGAGCTGTACACACGCACTTGTTTCCCCTTCCAAACCAACTGACAACCTACCAAGCAAACTGCCTGTTGCGGTTACAGTGGTGGAAGTTGTGCGTGGAAAACCAGGTGTGACAGCTGTCCCCACAGTCCTAGAAGATGAAGAGCGCGCGGATGCACTGGAAGGGGCAGGCGGTGGATGGTTCGCTCCGCTAGGCCGCATTGCAGCACGGTGAGCTTCCCACTGGGACATATGATATTTATTCATGTGACGATTCATGGAAGAAGTTGTCAAACTGCTGAGGTTTTGCCCTCTACTAACAGAATCACGACAAATTTTACAGATCACATAATTTGGGCTATCTTTTGCTATGTCAAAAAAGGACCAGGCTAGGCAAGGCTTAGAGGGCATGCGACCTGCTGATCCACCCCGACTAGTGCTCAGAGGCAGAGTGGTGGCTGAGGATGCAGTTGTAGACGTGCTACCAGTACTCCGACTCTGTCCAGGAAGGCGCAAGGTAACTTCGTCGTCAGTTGCATCCTCCTCCAAAGTCTCTGTTGACCTCCTCGAGGGCCTGACTGTGGGTTGACAGTATGTGGGATCTAGAACTTCCTCATCAATTGTTGTGTTTGCACTCCCCTCCCCCTCAGACCGAGCCTCTTCTTGCCCTGACCGAATATTTAAGTTGTCATCCCAATCTGGTATCTGCATCTCATCGTCATCAGTATGTTCCTCATTGTCTATTACAACAGATGTTTCAGTTTGTGAATAAGGGTCAACATTATGCTCAGAAACTTGGTCATCATGGCCTGAATCTGAGTCACAAAGGTTCTGGGCATCACTGCAGACCATTTCCTGGTCTGTACTCACTGTAGCTTGGGAGCAGACCTCTGATTCCCAGGCTATAGTGTGACTGAACAGCTCTGCAGACTCAGCCATCTCAGTTCCACCATACTGTGCAGGGCGGATGGAGACTTCAGAGCTGGGAGAAAGCAAGTGTGATTGGGATGACAACTCAGGACTGGTGTTTTTTGGATGCGGTAGTTGAGGTGGAGGAGAGGGCACTTGTTGGACCACTTGAGATCCATTCAAGCAGTTTCTTTTTTTGGCCATCATCTACCATTGTTCCAGTTGTTCGTGTCCGTAAAAAAGGGAGCACATCGGATTGTCCACGGTAAGTAGTAGACATCTTACTTTTGCTGGAAGATGGTCTATCTTCAGCAGATGTTAATGGAGCTTTGCCACCTTCCCCACGGACAAACCCTTTTTTTCCTTTTCCAACACGCCTCTTCCCCTTTCCACCAGGATCTGTCATTTTGCCACTCATTTTGATTGCGACAAGATTGTGCACTTAAAATGTGGTAGTAAAAATTGAGAGGTGGTGTAGATTGCAGCGGTGGTCTATCTTTATTAACAGCAGAATAAACAACAATAACTATCCCTGACAATGCAACTACGGCCCTTAAACTGGCAGCATAGTTTGCTAGTATAATGGCTTAGTAACAATGAGTTTGAGTGTGCAATGCAGAGGTGCTGCACATAGGTTTGCACCAGTGGGACACTAATGGAAGTCCAACAGCCACTTTTAGGATGCCACTAAGTTTACTCAGTGTTTGCTAGTATAATGGCTTAGTAACAATGAGTTTGAGTGTGCAATGCAGAGGTGCTGCACATAGGTTTGCACCAGTGGGACACTAATGGAAGTCCAACAGCCACTTTTAGGATGCCACTAAGTTTACTCAGTGTTTGCTAGTATAATGGCTTAGTAACAATGAGTTTGAGTGTGCAATGCAGAGGTGCTGCACATAGATTTGCACTAGTGGGACACTAATGGAAGTCCAACAGCCACTTTTAGGATGCCACTAAGTTTCCTCAGTGTTTGCTAGTATAATGGCTTAGTAACAATGAGTTTGAGTGTGCAAAGGGCAGGAGGGTACAGTGGCAGGGTTGTGGGTCTGGGTAGAGGAAAGGAAGCCTCCCTTTCTATCCCTCCTAATGGGGAAATGCAGCGAGGACATCCCTGACCTTAGCTACACAGACGCTGTCATCTTGTGTAGCTGTTAAAATCTGTTTTCACGGACCTGTCTGTCACCTATGGCTCTGACCCTGCCGGTATGCCGGTATTACTAATAGAAACTTCTATCCCTATTCTGTTTAGCGCTGTGTATAGAGCGTACACAGCAGTATCGGAGACAGGAGCTACGCCAGCAGTGACTGACACCAAGACGCAGAAGGCAGATAATGGCGTGCTGGAGGAAAATGTCCGTTTTTATAATGCATGGACATGTGACATGGACATCCTATCACACATGCCGTTGCTTCTCTGGCTAAAAGTTCACTTAGCTGTGTGCGTGTCTGGGATTGGCTGACATGCTGGCCCGCCCCACTACACGCGCGCGCTTAGGGAAGGAAGACAAGGAAAAAAAAAAATGGCGATCGCCATTATCCAAACAGCAGTGATCTGAATGCGCTGTTCCTGCACACTATACGCTGAAATTTCATAATAGTGTGAGTCACAGAGTGACTTACACTATTACAGCGGAACGCCAGCTAGGAATTAGCTTGTCTTTTTGCTGCTAGAACCGTTCTCGAACGTATCTAGAACTATCGAGCTTTAGCAAAAAGCTCGAGTTCTAGTTTGAAATAGAACAGCCCCCAAAATCACTCGAGCCGCGAACTGGAGAACTTCGAACCGCAAACCGTGCTCAACTCTAGTAGGGAGTTCCACGGCTTGGGCCGCAGTGGTTTGTAAGGGATTTTTAAGTTCATGACACCACCCACGGGTTGTGGTGAATGGATGGACACCACCGCTGCCGTTGACTAGGCCTCCCAGGGACGGTGTTGCGCAGCTTGGTGTTGACTCCTCTGTGGGTAGGGGAATGTTGGTCCCGGGGGCCCAAGGGAGGCGCTGAGGTGGGAGATTGAATAGGTGCTGGGGTGTCGGTGCGGTGCAGCGCGGTGCGTGGCCAGAAGGCACTGGTGTACTCACTATGACACAACACACTGGAGTCTCTGGTAAACCAAACGGGATGATGAACGGGGCCCGCAGCCAGCTGCAGCTTCTCCCTGAACAGGTTGGTGGTTTCCGTCTTTCTCCTGCACCTCCTTAATGTGAATGTTCTGACTTCTATGCCTAAGCAACGGTAGTCCGCTCCCCTAAAAGGTTGGGCTGTTGTCTTCAGTTGGGTCTTGTGTGGGAAAGATCCTAAAGTCCAGTCCTCAATCAGTTGATTCAACTTAGCCTAGTGGGTTCTGGGCTTCATACTGGGTCTGAGTACCCCTCCTGGTGCTCCGGTTTCCAATCGGTTCCCCGGTTCGGTACCGGCGGGCCACCGCCCGACCCCGGTCCCTACAGTTCCACCGGCTGTAATCCCAGCTCCTGAAGGCGGCCACCACCATCTGACTGGGCTCCAACCCAGCCACCTGAGTAGACTATTGGCAGGCCTTGTCACAGGTCTGCCCTTGAACTCGACTTCTCTCCTCCACTGTCAAAGCTACTCTCCAACTCTCTGTTTTTCCCACCTCCTGGCCTGTGAACTCCTTGGTGGGCGGAGCCAACCGCCTCGCTCCACCCCCCTGGTGTGGACATCAAACCTGGAGGGAGGTGACAAGGGTTTTGACGTTTGGCTGCTGTCACCCTTTTAGGGAGGGGGTGTGTGTGCATGGGGCTACCTGGGACGACCTGACTAGTCCAGGGCATCACAGATTCAATATACCTTGTGTTTTAATTATCTAGACTTCTCCTTCTGATATGTTTGATCCAGTGGGCGGTGCTATCGGTGACTGAAAGCTATATTTGTAGGCATACAAAGAATGCTGTCAGTCATCGATAGCACCGCCCACTGGACTGAAAATCCCAGAAAAAGCAGAGGTTTATAGATGACTAACTGTAGTACCCGGGCGTTGCCCGGGATAGTAACTGTCTCTCTGTCTCTCTCCCAGTCTCTGTCTGTGTGTCGCTGTCTGTCTGTCTCTCTAGATGTCTCTTTCCTTGTCTGTCTGTGTCTATGTCTCTGTCTGACTATTTCTATTTCTGTCTGTATTTGTATCAGTCTATCTGTCTCCATCTCTCTGTCTGTCTGTCTCTCTCTATCTCTGTGTCTGTTTCTGTGTGTGTGTCTGTCTGTCTCTTTCCCCATCTGTCTCTTTTCCGTCTGTCTTGGTCTTTCTCTTTCCAGGTCTATCTCTTTCCCCGTGTGTCTCTTTCCCTGTCTGTCTCTTTCCCCGTCTGTCTCTTTTCAGGGCTGTCTCTTTCCAGGGCTGTCTCTTTCCAGGTCTGTCTCTTTCTCTGTCTGTCTCTTTCCCCGTCTGTCTCTTTCCCCGTCTCTCTCTTTCCAGGGCTGTCTCTTTGCCCTGCTGAATCTTTCCAGGACTGTCTCTTTTCAGGGCTGTCTCTTTCCCCGTTTGTCTCTTTCCAGGTCTGTCTCTTTCCAGGTCTGTCTCTTTCCCAGACTGTCTCTTTCCTCGGCTGTCTCTTTCCCCGGCTGTCTCTTTCCAGGGCTGTCTCTTTCCAGGGCTGTCTCTTTCCAGGGCTGTCTCTTTCCCCGGCTGTCTCTTTCCAGGTCTGTTTCTTTCCCCGGCTGTCTCTTTCCCTGGCTGTCTCTTTCCAGGGCTGTCTCTTGCCAGGTCTGTCTCTTTCCCCGTCTGTCTCTTTCCCTGTCTGTCTCTTTCCAGGGCTGTCTCTTTCCCCGTCTGTCTCTTTCCACATCTGTCTCTTTCCACGTCTGTCTCTTTCCAGGTCTGTCTCTTTCTAGGTCTGTCTCTTTGCCCGTCTGTCTCTTTGCCCGTCTGTCTCTTTGCCCGTCTGTCTCTTTCCAGGTCTGTCTCTTTCCAGGTCTGTCTCTTTACCCGTCTGTCTCTTTGCCCGTCTGTCTCTTTGCCTGTCTGTCTCTTTGCCTGTCTGTCTCTTTGCCCATCTGTCTCTTTCCAGGGCTGTCTCCTTGTCTGTCTGTCTGTCTGTCTCTTTCCCCATTTGTCTCTGTCTGTGTCTCTGTCTGTCTGTCTTTTTCTGTCTCTCTATCCATCTCTCCACCGACATCTTATTACCTCACATATAAGCTTCTTATACTAACAGTTTATTTTGTTCCTATAGCAACCACTGACAGTTGCTATTAATAACCTATAGCTCCCACCTCCATTCAGTTTAATGGCGGCAGGATTTTAGAGACTAACTGTAAAGCACGGGGTTAAATTTTTCTGTCAAACATAGTCTGTGACGCTCCCTGGGTCACATGAGGCGTCTGTGCAAAATTTCGTGATTGTAAATGCGACGGTGCGGATTCCTTTAGCAGACATACACACATACATACACATACATACACTCAGCTTTATGTATTAGATTAAATACAGGTTATACTGAACATTTTGCCACAAAACTATATATCAAGCTTGTCAGCTACTCTGGCTCCATAATATGCAGATGGACCCCATTTTCATGGTGACAATTTCCCTTTAAATCACAAGCTAATGTACAATAAGGCTGGGATTGACTATTTGGTGCCCAGTGCAACCTTGCAACATGTGCCTCTGACTACAAAAGGTAAATATCCAGCACCTACCTTTAATACCACATAATCTCAGAGATTTATTGCTCACTTATTTATTTGTCCCCTACAGCTTAGTGCTTTAATGACAGGTATTTTGCATCAATTGGTTTACAATCTATTACTGTATTTTCGTATGATTAAATGGTTGAAACGCCTTCGGCTTGCAAGACCAACATGGTCAAATGTATAATTGTTTATTCCAGGATTCCCCCTGGCTTAATGCTCAGCCCCTGTATCATCTACTTTAGGTGCCTGAGGTTAATTGGCTTAGTATTGGTCATTAGTGACGGTCATTTTCCTATAATATGCTGATTCTGATTGGTTCAGAGAGGTATGGGTGCACTGTGACGGGGGTGTTCAACAGAGCAAAGGATGGACGAGGCCGAGGGACGATCCAACAGGTTTATTAACAGGAATGCAAGAACAGCACACGATAAGTCCACGTAAAACAGATTCGGGGGCCCTTCCTGACAATCCTCGGACCGGATTACAAAGCAATCGTCCTTACAGTAGTCCAAAGAGTTCCACACAATCCCACGGGCCGCCACACAGGCCTAGCTCCGTCCGTGTCCACAGCCACACAGGCTGGAGCTCCTGCTCCCTTCAAGTTTCAGCTCACTCTGCCTGAATCTCCCAGGTAAGCAGAGTTTACACTAGTTGGACTCTAGGCCCACCTCCCCCTACTCCCAGGGATGGAAGTGCCTCAAGAGGATATAACCTTGCATTTTAGGGGGGTGATTACCTACAACAATAGAAATGTACACAGAAGTAGTTGAAATAAGACAATGAACCCAGCTTGAAATAGGAATCTGTACAGCATATACAGTGAGAGGGTAAATTACATCTTCACAATCCCTCCCCCTCCCAACTTGTGTACGTACTAGGGACCTCTACAGGTCACTGGTTAAGTACACACAGGCAGAGCGTTACTTACATGTGGCTTCATGCAGCCACGAATTGGCATCGTAGCTCTCCCACATCATTGCCCAGGAGAACAGCTGCAGGCAGACCACCCATCACCCCAACCACACATCGCCTGACCCCAAAACCAAAGCTCAGATCCACAGTGGCTGTGGGAATAGTCCTCCATTGTCCACCAGCCAGTTCAATGACAATCCCAGGTCCTCTATGGATTGCCTCAGGCCGAACCACTCGGGGATCAGCCAGTGTGAGGAAAGCACCCGAGTCACAAAATCCAACAAGTCTCTGTCCATCCAGCACAACCTCCTGCAAGTGCTTACCTCGATGAGCAGAAGTCGTCATAACTGCAGGTCGCACCCCGTAAACTCCTGGTGGTGCAACATGGGCTGAGTCACTAGGCCAGTCCTCACATAGCGGTGCCACATCTTCCTCCATGGCGCTGGGCTGTAAATAATTAACAATCCGATTGGGCGCAGGATCAGTCCTCATTTGAACAGCTGGGCAGGAGACTTGCCGATGCCCTGGCTGTCCACATTGATAGCATCTGAGCTGGGTCTCCCTCCATCCAAGGCGTCCTCTTGGGTAAGGGGTAGGGGAACTTGGAGGCCGGCTCCCACCTGAAGGTGCTGTAGGGGTTTGAGGATGATTCCTCCATGGCCTGGCTGGGCATGAGGCCTGCAAATGCCCGGGATGCCTACAAACATAACACCTGCGCTCTGTTACTTCCTCTCCCCGGCGTATTCCAGAAAGTGCAGTAGAAGCAACTGGAGGCACATTAACACGGGTATCAACATGTGGTGGCTTAGAGGAACGGGGAACAATGGGGACAGAATAACTGGGGGCATCCGGTGTTGTGGAGCTGTTAGGCGTCTCTCCATCCTCCAACAGAACCCTCCACTGAGGCTTGATGGTGAGCACCTCATCAGCTAGAGCAGCAGCTTCCTCCACTGTCGCTGGTTTTCTCTCACGCACCCATTCCCGGATCTCAGCGGGGCACTTGAAGTAAAACTGCTCTTTTAGGAGGACCTGGAGGACGGTCTCCAAGGTTAAGGCCTCCTCTGCCTCCAACCAACGATGCCACAGATGTTTGAGTTTGTGGGCATACATCTTGAAGGACACTTCCTCATCACATGCTAGAGTACGGAACTGAGTCCTGTAAGTGTCTGGCGTTACAGCATAATGTTCTAGAATAGTCTGTTTAATATCCGCATACTCACAGTTCCACCGATGGTCCATAGCTCTATAGGCTGCAGCAGCTCCACCCTCTAAGAGCCCAACCAGATGCCGGACGCGCTCCCTTTCTGGGACTTCCATTAATCGACACTGATGCTCAAAGTCCTGGAAGAAGCCCTCAATGTCTCCAGCAGCCTCATTAAACTGCTTGAAGTCTTTGCGGGACACTCTGGGAAGTTCCCTCATGATGGGTGCTGGGGTTACAGTCTGTCTGGAACCTCTCGCGGCTTCCACAGCGAGCTGCTTATCCAGCAATGCCATCTCCTCCATCCTGCGCTCCTTCTCTTCAGCTCCACGCATGGCCTCCCTCTTATCTTCTATGGTGGCCTCATCTCCAAGCAGTGCCATCTTTTCCTTGTACCACACAACCCATTGACTTTTTTGGGTATTCACCTCCGGCTCCCGTCTTTGCTCCCCTTGCTGTGGAAATTGTTCCTCGGTGCCATCTTGCAGGCAAGCGTGTTCCAATGCCTCAATTAGTTGCTCCTTAGAGAGTCCTTTGTAGCCGACACCTAATTCACGGGCCTTTGTTTGTAGACTCGCCACAGTCCAGTTCCTGTATCCTGAGGTTCTGGTTTCAGACGTCGATTGGCTGTTGTCCTCCATTTCTTTTGCTCTGATCCCACCGCTGCCACCAGTTTTGTGACGGGGGTGTTCAACAGAGCAAAGGATGGACGAGGCCGAGGGACGATCCAACAGGTTTATTAACAGGAATGCAAGAACAGCACACGATAAGTCCACGTAAAACAGATTCGGGGGCCCTTCCCGACAATCCTCGGACCGGATTACAAAGCAATCGTCCTTACAGTAGTCCAAAGAGTTCCACACAATCCCACGGGCCGCCACACAGGCCTAGCTCCGTCCGTGTCCACAGCCACACAGGCTGGAGCTCCTGCTCCCTTCAAGTTTCAGCTCACTCTGCCTGAATCTCCCAGGTAAGCAGAGTTTACACTAGTTGGACTCTAGGCCCACCTCCCCCTACTCCCAGGGATGGAAGTGCCTCAAGAGGATATAACCTTGCATTTTAGGGGGGTGATTACCTACAACAATAGAAATGTACACAGAAGTAGTTCAAATAAGACAATGAACCCAGCTTGAAATAGGAATCTGTACAGCATATACAGTGAGAGGGTAAATTACATCTTCACATGCACCTGTGTATATATGATGTCATGTGGAGGCATACAAAGGTATTTCTAATCCCAGCATAATAAGCAACCTATGAGAAAATGAAAGTAGTATATTTTACCACATGCGACATCACAGAGGTATCATGTACAGTTGAAACCAGACGTTTCCATACACTGTCTATAAAGACACATCTGCATGTTTTTCTCACTATCTGACATGAAATCAGAATAAACCTTTCCCGTTTTAGGTCAATTAGGAACCAAAATTATTTATATTTGCCAAATGCCAGAATAATGAGAGAGAGAGAATGTTATAAGGCATTTTTATCACTTCTGTAAAGTCAAAAGTTTACATACATTTCACCAGTATTTGGTGCCATTCCCCTTACACTGTATGACTTGGGAGAAACATTTTGGATATCCTTCCACAAGCTTCCCACAATAGTTGGTAGGAATTTGGGCCCATTCCTCCTGATAGAACTGGAGTAACTGAGCCATGTTTGTAGGTCACCTTGCTCACACCGGCCTTTTTAGCTTTGCCCATATATTTTCAATAGGACTGAGATCAGGGCTTTGTGATGGCCACTCCAAAACATTAACTTTGTGATGCTTAAGCCAGTTTGTAGCCAGTTTGGCAGTATGCTTCAAGGCATTTTCCATTTGGAACACCCATTTCTGCCCAAGTTTAAAGTTCTTAGCTGATCTCTCGAGATGTTGCTTCAGTATTGCCACATAAGCTTCTTTCCTTATGATGCCATTTATTTTATGAATTGCACTAGTCCCTCCTGCAGTAAAACAACCCCACAACATGATGCTGCCACCCCCGTGTTTCACAGTTGTGATGGTATTCTTAGGCTTCAAAGCTTCCCCTTTTTCCACCAAACGTAGCGATGGTCATTATGGCCAAACAGTTAAATATTAGTTTTGTCAGACAACAGAACATGTCTCCAAAAAATTAAGGTCTTTGTTCCTGTGTGCATTTGCAAACATTAATCTGGCTTTTTATGTTTTTTTTTGAGTAATGGCTTCTTCCTGGCAGAGTGGCCTTTCAGCCATAATTGTACAGTACTCGTTTCACTGTGGATAATGACACAATGATACCTATTAATGACAGAATCTTACTAGCTTCTGCCAGCATCTTCACAAGGTCTTTTGCTGTTTTTCTCGAGTTGATAGAGCAGCAAAAATGCAATAAATAATGAGAACTCATAAAATGCTCTCCAGTGTTACTCGAAAATGTGTTTCCTTGCCATCTGCTGAGTTTGCCCCCTTATCTGCTATGATTAGTTGTAAATATGGTTCCCTGGGTTAGGTACCCACTCAGATGTGTTTTGCACCCCCCTCTCTTGTAATGAACTCCTAGCTACGGCTCTGTCTCATTTCATTTGTGGGGAAAGTTGGAAGGCCCCTGTATATATTAAAATATGTCACCAGTTGCAGGATAATTAGTGGCTTTAACCAACCTGAAGCTCGCTTTACACACTACAATATATCTTACGATGTGTCGGCGGGGTCACGTCGTAAGTTACGCACATCCGGCATCGCAAGGTACATTGTAGTGTGTAACAGCTACATGCGATTGCGAATGAACAGTAAAACGTTCATTGCACGCACGTCGTTCATTCCTCATGAATTGAACATCAGGTTGTTCATTGTACCCGGGGTAGCACACATCGCTGTGTGTGACACCCCGGGTACGATGAACAGAACTTACCTGCGACCTGCTGCTCCCAGCCAGCAATGCAGAAGGAAGGAGGTGGGCGGGATGTTTACGTCCCGCTCATCTCCGCCCCTCCGCTTCTATTGGCCGGCTGCCGCGTGACGTCGCTGTGACGCCGAACGTCCCTCCCATTCCAGGAAGTGGACGTTCGCCGCCCACATCTAGGTCGTATGGACGGGTAAGTACGTGTGACGGGGGTTAATCATTTGTGCGGCATATTCAACAAAATTGAACGTGCCGCACATACGATGGGGGCAGTTACGATCGCATACGATATCGTATGCAGACTTGTAACATGTAAAGCAGGCTTTAAGGTCCATTTACACTGCACGATTATTGTGATAAGTATTCCTATTAACTCTCATATCACGATAATTGTGCAATCTAAACAGACGGACGATCCCTGGATGAATGAGCAAAACATTTGTTTGTCTGGTGAAATGATCTTTTGTGCTGCACACAATATTAATGTGTCGTGGGCGGGGAGGACGCCGCTGCGCTCGCTAACGCTCTGGTCCGGCGCTGCTGCGATGGCTGCTCGGTGGCTCGAGCGGTGGGCCAGATCCGGGGACTCGAGCGGCGCTCCTCGCCCGTGAGAGAAAGGGGTGGTTGGTTTGGGGGATTTAGTCCGTGACGCCACCCACAGGTCGTGGTGAAGATAGGCACCACCGCTGCTGAGGACGGGGATCCCGGGAGCGATGGTAAGGAGCAGCAGGGATGTTGTTTTCCCCCTCCGTGGATAGGGGTCGATGGTCCCGGGGCCCGATGATGTGACGGGGAGGCAGGGTTGGTGAGGTGCAGGGTTGCAGGAACAGCGCGGCGCGGTGCCGGATGGCACGGGTGTACTCACTCAGCAAGAAAGGTACAAAGTCCTCTGTAAACCAAACGGCTGGATGGACGGGTCCCGCAGCCGGCTGCAGTGTCTCTCCCCGGACAGGTGATGGCGGCTGTCTTTCCCTGCACCTTAATGTTCTCCTTCTGACTACTATGGCTTCCCAACGGTAGTCCGCTCCCCGGTGTATGGGTACCGGAGGAGCCCGTTTGCCCGCAGGCGCTGGCCCTTGGGTCTCTAGCCTTAGGCGGTAGCTGTATACCCTCACGGTGTGGGCTGTTGCCTTCAATCGGGACTTTTGCTGTTGTGAAACCCCTGGGGTTCCAGTCACATTCGGATCTGACTATTGTCGGCGGCTCCAAGCCTGGTCGGGGTCCGATGGCCCTGCCTGTGTGTGCTGGCTTCACTTCGCTCCCCGGTCGGTACCGGCGGGCCGTCGCCCGACTCCGGTCCTACAGTTCCGCGTTGCTCCACCACTCCTGCAGACGGCCGCCACCGTCTGCCAACCTTGCTGTCAGTGCCTGGGCCACAAACCCAGACACCCAAGTGCTTGCTCCTCTCACTTCAAACTCCAACACTCAACTGTCACTTTTCCCACCTCCAGGCCTGTGAACTCCTCGGTGGGTGGGTCCAACCGCTTGGCTCCGCCCCACCTGGTGTGGACATCAGACACTGGAGGGAGGCAATAAGGGTTTTGTGTTTGGCTGGTGTCCCTGTCTAATGGGGGTGGGGGTGTTTGTGTGTTATCTGTGACGACCTGGCTAGTCCAGGGCGCCACATTCCCCCTTGGTGAAATGCAGACCGTCCGCGGGCTGCCCGTCCATCACCGGTTTTATTTTTTTCAAAAACTGTAAAATATAAATTAACATGTAAACATTTCAAACATAAGCATTTTTGTTAGGTCACTTCAACGTTGCACATATAAAAACATTTTTAATAATGACGGACGGACGGATGTCTTCTGCTCTCCCACCCAAGCAACCTAGCCCTGATGCTGCCCCTAAGAAGTGGGCAGCACCCCTTGACCCCAGTCCAGGTTCAGGCTGCCTGAGCGGGAACGGGTACGGTTACTCGCACCCGGCTGTCACTTCAGGGGACCCCACGTCCTTGGGGGACCCCTGACCCCCGGAGGATGGCCACCAGTCCTGGTGGTGGCCGGGCCCCAGCCTGCTCTGCTGCGGGCCCTTTCTCCAATCTGCCTCTCCGAAGGCGGCTCCGATGGAAAATCACCCCTCAACTTATTTACAAGCCCACAAGTTCGTGGGTGGCCTGACAGTTCTCGGCCATGTCCATGAGTAGTCTCTCATGCAGGAGGGGTAAAAGCACACAGGGTCCCTCCGGGGACAACTTGCCGGCAACGGCCGGAATAATCACATGGACAATCAGATGAAGGTTCACGGTTCATTAAAGTCATTCAATCAAACTGCTGAGGGTCCCAACGGGGGACAACTGCTTGCAATGGCGGACCGCTGCCACTAGTTAAGGTCATACTCCTCTAGGACCTCTTCCTGCTCCACATCCGGATGGCTTGGTGGAGGAGGGGGCTGGGGCCGCATCTGCTCACTGCGGCTCTTCCTCTGCTTTACATCCAGAGCGAACCAGCCCCTCTCTCCGCAGTGGCGGGTATAAGTCACTAGGTCGCCCGGCAATAGATCATGACCTGGATCGCCCGTTGGGAGATGTGAATTGACATCACGGTGGGCCACGAATACTTCGGCCTCCAGGCCCGGCTCATAGATGAAGCCAAACCCCCTCCGTTGGTCGAACTGCTGGACTTGACCCTCGTACACCAGGCCCCGCACCCGAAAGGTGGCATGACGGAGTGCATCCTTCTCCCTGACCTGATCCCCCTCGCCATCACTTCGGCCCTCTGCTGCTCTATGGTGGCAATCTCCCGGCCCAACGGGTTTGGTTCCCTGTCCCAGTATGGGGCGTTGGCAGACCCCTGCGCCCGGGTCGGGCCCCGCTGGACCGCACCCACACCGGCCACTACCGGTTCTCTTTCGAGGGGGTCCCGCGGTGACATGGCCTGGACTGCGGCTTTGCAGTTGTGGCCCGGCGCAGCCTCAGCCGAGGCGGGGGACTCAGGGTTAGCTGACCTCACCGGTTGAGCCTTTGGGCAAGCAGCAGCCGGTTCTTCCACGGTCGGGCGGACTGTCGGAGCCGGGACGGCTTCAGGTGCGGCCACATCCGGGGCCGGTGTCTCCTTGTCACGGACGGCTACTTCCCACGGGGCCTTCCACGGTAGCGAGAGGGACACAGGCCGTTCCCGAACAATGCCCCCAGGCCGGTCCCCTAGGGCGGACGGGTTGGATTCCGCTACCGGTGTTGGGGGTAGCGGACCGAGCAGAGGGGCGACAGCAGCCGGTACGGGTGGCGGGGGAAGCAGGAGGGTGAGCGGGCGCAGGCCGGACCCCTCATCTGCAGCGGCCAGTCCTTCTCGGACATAGGGGCGTGGGTCGCTTACCCGCTCCTCCAACTCTGTCTCCACCTCGCGTCTCCGCACGGGAGCCGCCACCTCCTCCATCTCGGCCACCCAACGCTCCTTCATGAACTGGACCTGGGCTTGAAGGCGGCAGCACATCTGTGCGGTCTGGGCTTCCACCCACGCCGCTGTTCCTGGCGTGGGCTCGGGGGTTTCCGTGGTGCCGGACGGACGGGACTCATGCGTGGCTGTGTTCCAGGAACCAATTGTTTGCAGAGTCCTGGCGGCCCCGCTTTTATAGCCTCGGCTACATTAGGCAGATACACTCTCGCGCCCCCTTGGTACTCTTCAGCACTTCCATTTGTTGGGGGCGGGGCTTAACTTTCGCGCCTTCCCTGCTCGGAGGAGATGCTCGAGCGGGAGATATGCGCGCCAAGATGGCGGCGCTTCAAAATTTTCGGCCGGACGCCGCCAGCGGAGATCACGGGCGGGGAGGAAGCCGCTGCGCTGCGCTCGCTAATGCTTGGGTCTGGCGCTGCTGCGATGGCTGCTTGGTGGCTCGAGCGGTGGGCCGGATCCGGGGACTCGAACGGCGCTCCTCGCCCGTGAGTGAAAGGGGTGGTTGGTTTGGGGGATTTAGTCTGTGACGCCACCCACAGGTCATGGTGAAGATAGGCACCACCGCTGCTGAGGACGGGGATCCCGGGAGCGATGGTAAGGAGCAGCTGGGATGTTTTTTTCCCCCTCCGTGGGTAGGGGTCGGTGGTCCCGGGGCCCGATGATGTGACGGGGAGGCAGGGTTGGTGAGGTGCAGGGTTGCAGGGACAGCGCGGCGCGGTGCCGGATGGCACGGGTGTACTCACTCAGCAAGAAAGGTACAAAGTCCTCGATAAACCAAATGGCTGGATGGACGGGTCCCGCAGCCGGCTGCAGTGTCTCTCCCCAGACAGGTGATGGCGGCTGTCTTTCCCTGAGTAGTAAGGGGGCCATATGTCTCGTCAAAAAGAAATCTGACAGGTGCCCCGCCCCTATCAATGTGTATTAAACACACCCCCTCCCCTCTCCTGACAGGCCCTATATTTTATAGGTTTTTGATTAGGCTTTTGATTAGGGATTTGATAGTGCAATCCTGATAGTGTAAATGCTTAGGATCCCACTATTTTATTCGCTGATTATGAGAAATCTGATTTAGTGTAATTGTTTGGAATCATACCATTTTATTCAGTGTGGTTTTGTTGCAGCAGTTTGTGTTTTATACTGGTTGTATAAAATGAAAGACAGACACACTATCAAAATTTAAAAAGTTTATTGCTCAGAATTTAATTACATTCAGTTGCCCATTACAGGCTTACCAAGAGGACAAGTTTCTTACCATTACAATGAGTGTTTCAAACCTGTATGTATAGATACAAAGAGGCCCTCATATCTGATCAGAACCATCTTTACAATTACCCTTCAATGCAGAGATCAAATGCTTCCCACAGACTTATCAATAGGACATGTTTCTTACCATTACAATGAGTGTGTCAAACCTGTACATATAGATACAAAGAGGGTCTCATATCTGATCAAAACCAGTATTACAATTACCCTTCAATGTAGAGATCAAATGCTTCCCACAGACTTATCAACAGGACAAGTTTCTTACCATTACAATGAGTGTGTCAAACCTGTACATATAGATACAAAGAGGACCTCCTATCTGATCAAAAC
The DNA here is from genome assembly GCF_048569485.1 of Anomaloglossus baeobatrachus. NCBI lineage: Eukaryota > Metazoa > Chordata > Amphibia > Anura > Aromobatidae > Anomaloglossus > Anomaloglossus baeobatrachus. The sequence continues at coordinate 108,974,546 of NC_134361.1, forward strand.
CATCATTTACAACTACCCTTCAATGTAGAGATCAAATACTTCACACACCTTTACTAATACAATGAGACTCTAGCCCCTCATCAAAGAGGCCCTCCTATCTGATCAAAACCATCATTTACAACTACCCTTCAATGCATAGATCAAATACTTCACACACCCTTACTAATACAATGAGACTCTAGCTTTCAAAGCTGGTCCTAGCCAGATGAGATACATCTGTTGTCAATTTGAAACAGAGAAATATCTATAGCTGCTTATAGATAAAGTTAATATATGTTGATTAAATGGCTTTATTAAGACACGATCAATGATCACTTCTGACTACTTGGCATAGGGGCATACAAAGCTGCTTATAAAGACAACCTGAATTGATCGAATGCTCTGGTGAAAGAGACGCGACAAAATCAGACACCATATTGTCATTTTCTTTTAAATCACTACTAAAGCATTGTAATATTTTATTGAATGACACTCCCCGTGCTATATGGTACAAAACGTAAACACAGTAATGTCCGCATACTTTGCTAAATGTGTCCTGAATCTGAATGGATTGAAAACAATATAGTTCACTGTTTCTATTTAAGAAGGTTACAAACTCATCAGGAAATAAAACACTTGTTGGTGAACATCCATAACTGTCAAAGAATATTGCCTTCTTATCATCGCAAAGTACAATCAATATCCAATGTCGCCCACTTTGTCCGGAACTGTCTGTATTCACGATGTAGGCAGTGGGTCTCTGGGTCACTCTATATGCCGGTAGCAAATCACACGGAAACACTCCAGCAAATATGCGTTCTGTATAATAATCAGACTTCAACAGGTTTGTGAGCTGGAAGTTATCCATAATTAGATGTAATCAAATAGTACTTCTCTTCTATGGTTGATTTCAAGTATAGTTGTGTTGATGGCATATACTATCATATTTACAGTATGCGGGGTAGCTAGCGCAAACCGCACTTCAGCACGTAGGTTACCCGATTTAACGAGCGAGAAATGACCACCAGGTTCTTGATCTGGTGATAAATCAAATGCAAACAATGTGAACCCGGCCATAAATTCTTCACGATCTATCGCCAGAGCATGATCAGATTTTAAACGGCCAGAAACATGAGTCAAAGACATAAATTCGCGGACGGCTAAGTCATCACTGAAATTAGGTTGGAAAGGGCGGGCGGGAAATGGTTGGCCGTCCAGATAAAGCGATGCAAGGCTTATATCGTAATGGTGAAAGCACAACGGGTTTTTATTGTACGATCCGCTAAAGGCTTCATTATCTACAAAGCCCAATATAACAGTTTTTGGAATTTGCCCCAAGAAGAGGTTCTCGTGGTTTGTAATTCGCGTGCCGGCTGGAATACTGTATACTTTCATGCAGGCCCTATCAATAGCGTATTTGGCAGTTGCGGCTAGTAGAGCCTGACTGTGACCTATACGTACAGCTGGAGAGACTTGCACTCTCTTCACATAGAGTGACGCTTGTAAGATCTGCACTTTATATGGTTCTGCATCACCAGACATCAAACAAAAAGTGTCCTTATTCCTCGACAACTTGATCTTGAGGTCAAGCCCATTCAGTATGAGCTTTGGTTGATTAAATACATCTCCAAAAATTGGCCCTAATAGATCTACAGTCTTAGAGTTCCTGGTTATACGCGCTCTTTTGACAAATCCAGCATTTAGACCATCCAAGGCCCGATCATTATGATGACCTGCAGTGTCTTTATAGAACAATCCAGCGGTAAACTGAGTCGATAGTGTTTGCGTGCTGTAATTTAAAAGAGTTTCAATGTACGCTCTATAGCTGTAGAGGTTATCCGACTGCGAGATGAGGCGATCTCCAAGAGTGATATCGACCTGATTAAACAATGTTGTCAGGGGGTAATTTATAAACGCAACACGCGCACCATCGCCGATAGCCGTATTATCTTGTTTCACGATACGGCAATTTATGTACAGTAGGGTATTGTTCAGATCATAATAATATTCACCGCTCCCCAATATGAAAAATTCAAGGGGGGCATTGTCCGACAGAGCCGCAATAGGTTGTACTTCTACAAAAACCGATTTCTCAATACTTGTTTGCGTAGGGGGAATGACAAAAATATCCAGTTCAGATTTTGCGCACTCTACAGAAGCATCATGTACGAAAGCCATTATAGTTGATTAGAAGATGTCGTCCACAGAGCGTCTTACTCTTTTCTGACGGTTTTGTCTCTTGGTGGGTTTTTTATTCATGAGCATTGGGGGCTGTGAATAGCGCACACATCTTTTTCTTTTTTGTTGTTTTTTAGCAATATAAACTATGCCGGAGCCCTCCTGCGAGGGTGTGTTTATCCGATTCATTACGGCTGATGAGAGGGATGTGACCGCATCCTTAGCAATGTTTTTGACAGCAGTCTTCACATGAGGCTTTACTATTTCCAGTCCTCTCCTGAATAATGGTACGGCTCTTCTAAAAAGCCCTCTAAAAATTCCGGCAAGACCGGCACCATACATGTACTCATCACCGCGAAAACCCTCTAATCCATGACCCGATTGCGCTATGTAATATCTGGCATAGATGGCGGGGTCACCATACACCCTCTGAGACACCATTTTTCTGTGTCAACACCTCCGCGGTCTAAGATGCAATTGAACAATACTTTTTCCGTACTTGAATTTAACAGGGGTTCCCTGATCTGATAATATAGAGATTGTCACAGAATCGAAATGTTGTTTACAAAGGGGCACATAATCGGGTCTTGTGTACTGAATGGTGACAATTTCGCTGGTCTTACCAGCTACCTGAACAGTTCTCAGAAGTTGCACGTAGCTGTCACCTACAAGCTGATGTTGAATTATATCTGTGTACACATATAATGTATAAAATCCGTCTTTTATATCTGCATACGACTTCTTCCGCTCCAGCTGTGGGTTATCTACAGAGGCCTCAATAAAGGGTTTTAGGCCTAAAATACGTGACAGTTTTGGGCCTGGAGCAAATTGTATCGTCGCTGGATCTGACATGGTAACACTTCTCTTTACCTCATCGTATCGAAGTTTAAAACCATCGGGTGCCACCTTCAAAACATCAATACGCTCATTAATGGCTCTTATGAGATCAGTAATGTTTGAATAAAACCCTGATTTCAAATAAAATTCTTTAAATATATCACCGCGGCGTGCTATAAAGAAATTTCCGTCATTCTGCTCAAACGTGTACCATGTATGCGGATATTGAATCTCGGTGAGCGCAACTTCAAAGGGCCCAGAAAGCTGTACAGGTTTTGCCAATTTAGTGGTATAAGTTGATATCGTGTTTTCGGGGTACATCTTAGAAGAAGCATTACACGGTAGTGTTATATAAAATGAGCCCTCCTCCATGGTTTATATGTCCGTCAGCTGGTCTTCTGTAATCCAACTGTTAGGGCTACTTTGCACACACAGATAAATCTTTGGCAGATCTGTGGTTGCAGTGAAATTGTGGACATATTATTCCATTTGTACACAGCCACAAACCTGGCACTGATTGTCCACAATTTCACTGCAACCACAGATCTGCCGCAGATTTATCTCTGTGTGCAAAGTACCCCTTAAATGTTGTCGGGTAACCAAGCCATTTCACTAGACAATGCGTTGACCCGCGAATACGCTTTTTTCTTAAAACCTTTTCAATTCTGTAGATGCGATGCTCATCCAAAGGTATTTTTTGTATTTCTTCTTTATAAAATGAACCACTGATTTCTTCACCGTTTAAATCAGCAATTTTATAGAGGGGTTTTTGAAATTTGGTGTTGATGGCCGTAATAACAAATATTTCATCCGTGTACGTTTGTTCATATCCCTTAGCGAAGATACCTTTATATCGTGACACTCTCACATGATCACCAATTTTTAAAGAAGGTTTAATAGGCTTAGCACGGACACTAGAAGCGTAAATATTTTTCCAGATTTGTAGCGAGTTACGCTTTGTCACATCAACAGGCCTACATCGAATTGTAGTATGATAGCTATGATTATAGCTATACACCAGATCAGGTAAAATGTCAATATACCTAAAGGTGAGATAGTGCCACATATGAGTTTTCAATGTACGATTAAATCGCTCCACCAAGGCTGCTTTTACGATATTGTTTGTAAAAAATTGATGAATGTTATATATTCTACATACACGTTTCACGGCATTATTCATAAATTCTTTGCCACGATCCGTCTGTAATTTCTTTGGTATGCGTTGATCATTTTCAAATATTAATTCGAGCGATCTGGCAACAGTTGTTCCGTTCTTGTTTGGTAAGGCCACGCACCACGCAAATTTTGATAAGATATCTAGAACTGTAAGAATATATCTTATACCATCATTTTCACGGGAATAATCAATCATACTGACGAGATCAGCTTGCCACTGTATATCAACATCTGCAACGAGAACCTTATTTGTTAAGAATTTTTTTCTCGCTGGTTTGTGTAAAGTATATGCATCTTGATTATTCAGCCAATTAAGCACCTCTGTCTTTTTAATACCTTGATTGCGTGCTACACGGAATAGACTTTCAGCACCGCCAAAGGAACCAACATTTTTTGGATCGAAATACTGTTTTTGTAATATTTTTTCACAATGCCGAGACACCATGATAAAAGTGATGTGATGCGAATCAAGACCCGAATGGTTCTATCAGAAATTCAGCGGTATAAATGGTAGGTTTTAGTTTTGTTTACAAAGGGGTACAGGCTTGTGAAATCATAGTAATGTAATGTTTCCCCATCTTCCAGACTGTGATAGAGTTTAATGGCGTTAGTACGACCCCCATAAAGTGCATCACGGGGCTCTAAAGGTTTGGGGAAATCCATTTCAAGAAGAAATGATTGAAGGTTGGAATCTTTTTCAATCATTTCATTCCACTCATGCTCCCAAATCAATCTCACTGTGTAGCCCCAGTACTGCAAGTAACGCTTTTTAGCTAGAAAGGCATAATATAACTGGCCATAGGATGTGTTTGTGACCTTATTTGTGTCATTTTCATTATAACATACAGGGCAGCCATGGTAAAAACAACCCTGAAATTCAAAGGCTATGTGTTGGTTGTTAACACAGGCATAACCGTCTAAAAAATATTTCCCGACTTGTTTTTCACCACCTCTCAAAGCATGCTGAATGGCGATGTTCTCTGTGTGTGCTACATACATGAGCCACTGTATAGCGGGGGACGAAAAACGCTTTTTTGTTTTGTGATAATTATCACCAGGTAAAATGGCGATGGTCTGTTTTGGAAGAAATTTAAACCTGTACATGGCCATGCATACAGATGCCAAGGTGATGAGCTGAAACGGATCAACACATCTGGGCACTACAATTTTTTTCTTTTCTCGTTTACAGTATATGTTAACATTTTTCCTCGTCATGTCCATAACCCGCTCTCTATAGAGTTCACACGAGCGTCTCAGAATCTCAACATCTTGTTTGCAATAAGATTTTAGCTCAGACTTAAAGTCAAAAATGGTGTCTGTCTGGGCATCATACCACCCCATAAACTCACCTTTCTCACTAGGTGTCATATACTCCACCCCGTAATATTTTACAGGTGGTAGGGGACCCACATAGTTTTGATTTTCCTCAGTATTAAAAAAGTGTGGGAAATGACCTTTTGAACCCGAAAAACCCATAGCTTGTGGTAGCTTACTAAGCTTCATGGGGATGAAATTGAGCGAGTCTATGAATCTTATTCCCAAATCAGGTAGCGTCACACACAAGAGACGACCACCTTGGGCTATCAGCTTCACTTGTAGTTTTTCAGCAATCAACTCCTTAACAATAAAGTAACCATCATATCTGCCGGCATTGTGGGCTATACACGTATAGCCTGAAAATTTACCACTGGTTAAAAACTGAACAAAGTCATGAGTGCGTGTTTTACCTTCAAACTCCCAGGAAGGGTGACCATACAGCGTTGTGGCATAAATGTAATTTGGGATGTGTGTGCCTGTCTCCTGCATGCATTCAAAGTCATAAAATATATATTTATCTGACTCATCCTTTGGTACATACTGCTGCATGTAACAAAGATGATCATCAAACTTATTTAGGCGCATGCGACAAACAGAGCAACGCAGACCGCTACATTTATGCTCAGTCTCGCTATTTCTGTACACAAAATGGTGACATTCATCACAAAATGTTTTAATCCTGCAGAATGTTGGGTTATCTACAGCTAATTGCATGTGGTTATCTAAGCACCTGCTCGAGCGACAATACACACGACAGATAGGACACCGAGGTTGTTCCGCAACAGGGCTTTCCACACAGGCCTCTTTTTGACAGGCTTTACAAAAATACTGACAAGAATGATTATATTTGTGATGAAACACCGAATTGCATCTTTCACAAAAGTAAGCCTCACCGATAAAACCCTTCATATTTTTGATTCCATAGTAGTGATTATCATGATGCCATATGAATACGGTTTTGACCCTAGCTGTATTAGCTGTTTGAAAGTACCGCCAATCACCCTTATTGTAGTACAACACTTTAATTGTGACGTCCAGATGATTCTCAAAAACTGCAATATCGCTAAAGCTTACTAGCTGACTCTCAGGGATACCCAGGGCTGTGTGTATGCTTTTAGCGCGGCTCAATAAAATGGCGTCACTGACATCTGTGTCAGCCATCAGTGCACACACGCTAACAGCAAAACACAGATTTGTGCTGTAATTGTTAAAATCGTACAGCCAGCGTCTCTTTTGTTTAATGATCTGGCTGCTCGCTATAGATTTCAAGCGTCTTTTCACACCCCCGCGTCTGTTTTTAATAATTGTCACGACTAATTTCAGGGAATTGGATGCTATGCATTCTGCATTACTTTGCAGTGCACGAGCAACAGAATTTAAAAATGATTCAGAACTAAAATCCTCCCGTGTTTGTTTTGTAGTGAAAATAGAGTCTAAGGTATCACCGCCTTCAAGTCTTAACTGAATAAAGTCACCAGGCTCAATGTCTCTGATGACTATGTCCAGTAATGATTGAATGGCATCATGGACAATGTCCATGGCCTCTACAAATGACTGTATACGCTCTAAATTTACAAACCTGAAATGATCGCTATGCAAGCGTGCGTTGAAATTGAGGAGCTGTCTTTCATGGTTATAAAAATGGTGTAAAAAGACAGGATTATCACTGCCCCGTACATTATCGCCACTAGCATTAACGTCCTGTACATTATTACCTTCAGCATCATCAACAACATCACCAGCGAAATCATGATCATGTACATTTTCAGCATGTGTTTCAATATGTGAGTTGCTTTGTGAAGTTGGAGATGATGCTGAAGGTAATAATGTACAGGACGTTAATGCTAGTGGCGATAATGTACGGGGCAGTGATAATCCTGTCTTTTTACACCATTTTTATCACCATGAAAGACAGCTCCTCAATTTCAACGCACGCTTGCATAGCGATCATTTCAGGTTTGTAAATTTAGAGCGTATACGATATAATTCAACATCAGCTTGTAGGTGACAGCTACGTGCAACTTCTGAGAACTGTTCAGGTAGCTGGTAAGACCAGCGAAATTGTCACCATTCAGTACACAAGACCCGATTATGTGCCCCTTTGTAAACAACATTTCGATTCTGTGACAATCTCTATATTATCAGATCAGGGAACCCCTGTTAAATTCAAGTACGGAAAAAGTATTGTTCGATTGCATCTTAGACCGCGGAGGTGTTGACACAGAAAAATGGTGTCTCAGAGGGTGTATGGTGACCCCGCCATCTATGCCAGATATTACATAGCGCAATCGGGTCATGGATTAGAGGGTTTTCGCGGTGATGAGTACATGTATGGTGCCGGTCTTGCCGGAATTTTTAGAGGGCTTTTTAGAAGAGCCGTACCATTATTCAGGAGAGGACTGGAAATAGTAAAGCCTCATGTGAAGACTGCTGTCAAAAACATTGCTAAAGATGCGGTCACATCCCTCTCATCAGCCGTAATGAATCGGATAAACACACCCCCGCAGGAGGGCTCCGGCATAGTTTATATTACTAAAAAACAACAAAAAAGAAAAAGATGTGTGCGCTATTCACAGCCCCCAATGCTCATGAATAAAAAACCCACCAAGAGACAAAACCGTCAGAAAAGAGTAAGACGCTCTGTGGACGACATCTTCTAATCAACTATAATGGCTTTCGTACATGATGCTTCTGTAGAGTGCGCAAAATCTGAACTGGATATTTTTTGTCATTCCCCCTACGCAAACAAGTATTGAGAAATCGCTTTTTGTAGAAGTACAACCTATTGCGTCTCTGTCGGACAATGCCCCCCTTGAATTTTTCATATCGGGGAGCGGTGAATATTATTATGATCTGAACAATACCCTACTGTACATAAATTGCCGTATCGTGAAACAAGATAATACGGCTATCGGCGATGGTGCGCGTGTTGCGTTTATAAATTACCCCCTGACAACATTGTTTAATCAGGTCGATATCACTCTTGGAGATCGCCTCATCTCGCAGTCGGATAACCTCTACAGCTATAGAGCGTACATTGAAACTCTTTTAAATTACAGCACGCAAACACTATCGACTCAGTTTACCGCTGGATTGTTCTATAAAGACACTGCAGGTCATCATAATGATCGGGCCTTGGATGGTCTAAATGCTGGATTTGTCAAAAGAGCGCGTATAACCAGGAACTCTAAGACTGTAGATCTATTAGGGCCAATTTTTGGAGATGTGTTTAATCAACCAAAGCTCGTACTGAATGGACTTGACCTCAAGATCAAGCTGTCGAGGAATAAGGACACTTTTTGTTTGATGTCTGGTGATGCAGAGCCGTATAAAGTGCAGATCTTACAAGCGTCACTCTATGTGAAGAGAGTGCAAGTCTCTCCAGCTGTACGTATAGGTCACAGTCAGGCCCTACTAGCCGCAACAGCCAAATACGCTATTGATAGGGCCTGCATGAAAGTATACAGTATTCCAGCCGGCACGCGAATTACAAACCACGAGAACCTCTTCTTGGGGCAAATTCCAAAAACTGTTATATTGGGCTTTGTAGATAATGAAGCCTTTAGCGGATCGTACAATAAAAACCCGTTGTGCTTTCACCATTACGATATAAGCCTTGCATCGCTTTATCTAGACGGCCAACCATTTCCCGCCCGCCCTTTCCAACCTAATTTCAATGATGACTTAGCCGTCCGCGAATTTATGTCTTTGGCTCATGTTTCTGGCCGTTTAAAATCTGATCATGCTCTGGCGATAGATCGTGAAGAATTTATGGCCGGGTTCACATTGTTTGCATTTGATTTATCACCAGATCAAGAACCTGGTGGTCATTTCTCGCTCGTTAAATCGGGTAACCTATGTGCTGAAGTGCGGTTTGCGCTAGCTACCCCGGATACTGTAAATATGATAGTATATGCCATCAACACAACTATAATTGAAATCAACCATAGAAGAGAAGTACTATTTGATTACATCTAATTATGGATAACTTCCAGCTCACAAACCTGTTGAAGTCTGATTATTATACAGAACGCATATTTGCTGGAGTGTTTCCGTGTGATTTGCTACCGGCATATAGAGTGACCCAGAGACCCGCTGCCTACATCGTGAATACAGACAGTTCCGGACAAAGTGGGCGACATTGGATATTGATTGTACTTTGCGATGATAAGAAGGCAATATTCTTTGACAGTTATGGATGTTCACCAACAAGTGTTTTATTTCCTGATGAGTTTGTAACCTTCTTAAATAGAAACAGTGAACTATATTGTTTTCAATCCATTCAGATTCAGGACACATTTAGCAAAGTATGCGGACATTACTGTGTTTACGTTTTGTACCATATAGCACGGGGAGTGTCATTCAATAAAATATTACAATGCTTTAGTAGTGATTTAAAAGAAAATGACAATATGGTGTCTGATTTTGTCGCGTCTCTTTCACCAGAGCATTCGATCAATTCAGGTTGTCTTTATAAGCAGCTTTGTATGCCCCTATGCCAAGTAGTCAGAAGTGATCATTGATCATGTCTTAATAAACCCATTTAATCAAACAGATGTATCTCATCTGGCTAGGACCAGCTTTGAAAGCTAGAGTCTCATTGTATTAGTAAGGGTGTGTGAAGTATTTGATCTATGCATTGAAGGGTAGTTGTAAATGATGGTTTTGATCAGATAGGAGGGCCTCTTTGATGAGGGGCTAGAGTCTCATTGTATTAGTAAAGGTGTGTGAAGTATTTGATCTCTACATTGAAGGGTAGTTGTAAATGATGGTTTTGATCAGATAGGAGGTCCTCTTTGTATCTATATGTACAGGTTTGACACACTCATTGTAATGGTAAGAAACTTGTCCTGTTGATAAGTCTGTGGGAAGCATTTGATCTCTACATTGAAGGGTAATTGTAATAGTGTTTGTGATCAGATATGAGACCCTCTTTGTATCTATATGTACAGGTTTGACACACTCATTGTAATGGTAAGAAACATGTCCTGTTGATAAGTCTGTGGGAAGCATTTGATCTCTGCATTGATGGGTAATTGTAAAGATGGTTCTGATCAGATATGAGGGCCTCTTTGTATCTATACATACAGGTTTGACATACTCATTGTAATGGTAAGAAACTTGTCCTCTTGGTAAGCCTGTAATGGGCAACTGAATGTAATTAAATTCTGACCAATAAACTTTTTAAATTTTGATAGTGTGTCTGTCTTTCATTTTATACAAACAGTATAAAACACAAACTGCTGCAACAAAACCACACTGAATAAAATGGCATGATTCCAAACAATTACACTAAATCAGATTTCTCATAATCAGCGAATAAAATAGTGGGATCCTAAGCATTTACACTATCAGGATTGCACTATCAAATACCTAATGAAAAGCCTAATCAAAAGCCTATAAAATATAGGGCCTGTCAGGAGAGGGGAGGGGGTGTGTTTAATACACTTTGATAGGGGCGGGGCACCTGTCAGATTTCTTTTTGACGAGACATATGGCCCCCTTACTACTTCCCTGCACCTTGATGTTCTCCTTCTGACTACTATGGATTCCCAATGGTAGTCCACTCCCCGGTGTATGGGTACCGGAGGAGCCCGTTTGCCCGCAGGCACTGGCCCTTGGGTCTCTAGCTTTAGGCGGTAGCTGTATACCCTCACGGTGTGGGCTGTTGCCTTCAATCGGGACTTTTGCTGTTGTGAAACCCCTGGGGTTCCAGTCACATTCGGATCTGACTATTGTCGGCAGCTCCAAGCCTGGTCGGGGTCCGATGGCCCTGCCTGTGTGTGCTGGCTTCACTTCGCTCCCCGGTCGGTACCGGCGGGCCGTCGCCCGACCCCGGTCCTACGGTTCTGCGTTGCTCCACCACTCCTGCAGACGGCCACCACCATCTGCCAACCTTGCTGTCAGTGCCTGGGCCACAAACCCAGACACCCAAGAGCTTGCTCCTCTCACTTCAAACTCCAACACTCAACTGTCACTTTTCCCGCCTCCAGGCCTGTGAACTCCTCGGTGGGTGGGGCCAACCGCTTGGCTCCGCCCCACCTGGTGTGGACATCAGACACTGGAGGGAGGCAACAAGGGTTTTGTGTTTGGCTGGTGTCCCTGTCTAATGGGGGTGGGGGTGTTTGTGTGTTATCTGTGACGACCTGGCTAGTCCAGGGCGCCACAAATGTTCTAGGCAGCACATTGTGATGTGTAAATAGCATATGCATCGCCAAGAACAATAGCAGTCTATGCGTACTGCTGATTCTTTTTGTGAGGTAAAACATTTCACTCCCTGCTTTTTGAAAACGTTTTACCTCAAAGAAGGAATAATTTGCAATCCCATGCTGTAATGTCTGTATACTCTCTTTTGCTTCTTCCCCGGCCCAGGATATGTGGTATAATCAGACCATCTTCCTGTACGGTCAGACACGGCCATTACACAGTACACAGCAGGAACACAAATATATAAGATCTCAGCACAGGAGCATTTTTCTTAAACATATCAAATTGTGGAACTTATTATTATTCCAAGATCCATTGATTAATATGATCTATGTTTGTGGTAATACCCCTTTAAATCTCATGTAGAAAAGCACCTTTAGATGAGCACTGTAAATGATGCTGACTTGCATGTCTCAGTTTCTGTCACATACATAGATTAGATATAATCTTAGTCACGGTTGGATAAGAAATGAGAACAGTACCATTGTGCAGACATTCTAATTTCCTTTTGGTGGTTCTGACAGTTGAGGTTACAGATGGGCTAAACAAGACTACGCTTTCCATAGATCATTGTGCATAAAAATAAGGTACAGTAAAAGAAAGTTTGCATTTGATAAGGAAAAGAAATTTGCATGTAGTATCATGGACGGGCAGGATTTTTCTGGCTCAGTATCTCCATCACACCTTTAATTACACAGTAACTATCAGATCCCCATGTGAAACTGCTGGCTGAGTCACACCGCTCCTGGTACCGGCCACTTCCAAATGGATAACAATTAATTTTCCCGCCTACTGCAGACTCACTTCATTACTTTACTCCACACTGATGTCTGCATGTGTGTATGAATGACTTAACACTTTATGGTTTATTATTCAGATCTTGCAATGTTAAATACAAAAAATCAATTTACATCTAAAGCTAGAAACATAATGAATCTGCACTCCAATTAGCATTTCCAAACTGTGTATTCCGATCCCAGATGCAAAGTTTCATCTACATTTCAGTACAGGCTTCGGGGTACTTTGCACGTTGCGACATCGCTAGCTGATTGTAGCGATGCTGAGCGCGATAGTCCCCGCCCCAGTTCCAGATGCGATATCTTGTGATAGCTGCCGTAGCAAACATTATCGCTACGGCAGCTTCTGTGGCGCCCTGGACTAGCCAGGTAGCCACAGACAAAACACACACACACACACCCACCCCCGGACAGTTACATTAGTCAGACACAAAACCCTTGTTGCCTCCCTCCAGGGTCTGATGTCCACACAAGGTGGGGCAGAGCCAGGCGGTTGGCCCCGCCCACCGAGGAGTTCACAGGCCTGGAGGTGGGAAAAGCAGTCAGTTGGAGTTAGAGTTTGGAGATCAGTTTAGGAGGTGAAAGTGAGAGGTCACGTACTGCAAGTGTCTGGGTTGGAGCCCAGGCACTGAGAGCAAGGTTGGCAGACGGCGGTGGCCATCTTCAGGGGTTGGTGGAGCCGTAAGGACCGGGGCTGGGCGGTGGCCCACCGGTACCGGACCGGGGAACAGAGTGAAGCTAAGCACACCCAGGCAGGGCCATCGGACCCCGACCAGGCTTGGAGCCGCCGACAATAGTCAAATCCGAATGTGACAGGAACCCCCGGGGTTCCCTAACAACCAAGTCCCGATCGAAGGCAACCGCTCACACCGTGAGGACATACAGCCACCGCCACCGGCTAGACGTCCAAGGGCCAGCGCCTGCGGGCAAAACGGGCTCCTCCGGTATCTATACACCGGGGAGCGGACTACCGTTGGGAAGCCATTGGAGTCAACACAGTACACAAAGGTGCAGGGAGAGATAGCCACCATCACCTGTCCGGGGAGAGACACAGCATCCGGCTGCGGGACCCGTCCATCCAGCCGTTTGGTTTACCGGAGACTTTGTGCATCTATTGCTGAGTGAGTACACCCGTGCCATCCGGCACCGCGCCTCGCTGTCCATGCAATCTTGCACCTCACTGACCCTGCCTCCCCGTCACACCACCGGGCCCCGGGACCACCAACCCATACCCATGGAGGGGGAAAACAACATCCCAGCTGCTCCCTACCATCGCTCCCGGGATCCCCGTCACCAGCAGCGGTGGTGCCCAGCTTCACCACAACCCGTGGGTGGCGTCACGGACTAAATCCCCAAACCAAACCACCCCCTTTTCACTCACGGGCGTGGAGCGCCGCTCGAGTCCCCGGATCCGGCCCACCGCTCGAGCCACCGAGCAGCAGCAGCAGCGCCGGGGCCGAGCGTTAGCGAGCGCCGCGCCCCGCCGCCCGCGACACTTCACACGGACTTACCTGCCCTGCGATGTCGCTCTGGCCGGCGACCCGTCTCCTTCCTAAGGGGGCGAGTCGTGCGGCATCACAGCGACGTCACATAAACATCCTGCCCACCTCCTTCCTTCCTCATTGCAGGCGGAGCGCAGGTAAGGAGATGTTCCTCGCTCCAGGAACGAGGAACAACATCTTCTAGGCTTTACACGTTGCGATGTCGTTACCGGCGCCGGATGTGCGTCACTTTCGATTTGACCCAGACGAGATCGCAGTAGCGATGTCGCAACGTGCAAAGTACTCCTTCATCTTGTGTTGTATGTTTATATGGTGGACTTTTAGTACCATAGTCTACTAAGTAGCGTGTGTGTCGCCCGTGGATAAGGGGTACTCAGATCCGGGCCACGAGGTCACTTTTGTGGGTATCACGGTGGCGTGACCCGGTCTGTGATCCCAGGCTCCACAGTAAAAGGGGTTAGGTAAGGGAGATTGTCCGTGACACCACCCACGGTTGTGGTGATGTTGTGACACCACTGCTGCTCTGGACGGGGATCCCGGGAGCGATGACAGGGAGCAGCGTAGTTGTTATGTCCCCTCCGTGGGGAGGGGGGTTGGTGGTCCCGGGGCCTGTGGAGGGTTTTGGAGCTGGCAGGTGGGTTACGGGGCATGGAGAGGTGCAGGGTCGCGGGGGCAGCGCTGTGCTGCACGGCACGGTGGTACTCACTCAGCCAGTAATGATGACACAGTTCTCGGTAAAACACACGGCTGGATGGACGGGTCCCACAGGCGGCTGCGGTGTTTTTCCCCTGACCCCAGGTTGGTAATGTAAGTCCTCTCTTTCACCTCCGAGCACGCTCCTCCTGCAATCCGGTTTCCAGCTGGCTCCCCGATTCAGTACCGGTGGGCCACCGCCCAGCCCCGGCTACCTACGGTTCCACCAACTGTCTGCCCGGCTCCCTGCAGACGGCCACTACCGTCTGCCTCACTCTGCACGAGGGCCCTAGGCTCCAACCTAGGCCCCAGTCTGCGTCTGCCTCTCTGCAGACCTCCTCTCTCTTCCTCTCCTAGGACTTGACTGCACTTGTTTCCTGCCTCAGGCCAGCTAAACTCCTGGGTGGGCGTCTCCATCTCCTGACTCCGCCCACCTGGTGTGTCTGGCTGAGTCCGAGGAAAGGAATCAAGTTTCACTGGGGATGTCTGCTGTGAACTGCTGGGGGTGGGGGTGTGTGTGTGTGTGTTGTTACCTGTGGCCCCTGGCTTGTCCAGGGCGCCACACGTGCACTTGATTTTTTTCATAGGAGGAGTGGAATGCTGTTCCTGTATTTCCTTTTTATGAATTTACATCTAAGGAAAGTTGGGCAGTAAGACAATTAGGCCAAAAATCACCATAAACATTAGTTGGATTGGAGTGCTGGTTGAGATGACTGCGAGCCAAACATTAGGCCAAAGCCTCGTTTAGCCAATTGTTCGGCCAGCAGCCATCTCAGTTTTCTCTCCCATACATACCGTAAGAGCACTAGCTTGGCTGAGAGCTCCTGTGTTCCCTATGGTAAACATCTCTGGTGGCAGTGTAGCACCCAGGGATATGGGGTACTCGGTTCCGGGCAGTGTCTTTCTCTTGGGAATGTCACGTGGGTGGCCGTTACCCGGTTCCGTGCCATAGGCCCTTTTTGTAATGGGATATTTACAGGGGATTTGTGAATAGAGTTTATTTGTGACGCCAGTTGCGGTGTTGCGGCCAAGTATAGGGAGCCGCCGCTGCAGAATGTCTCTACTGGGGCTGATGGTATTAGCAGCTAGTATGGTAGTCCCTCTGCAAGTAGGGTATTGCTCCAGCAGGTGTATGGTGCAGTGGGCGTTGTAAAAAGGAGTCCAGACATGGTCCCCGTCTGTGGTTTGTCCACTTCTATCCGCCTGATGGTAGCGTGAACCCTGTGGGGTTGGAGTCTCTGGTCCTGTCCCCGGTTCTCCCTTTGCTACTGAGTCTTTGGATTCTTTAGGGTCAGCAAGGTCCTTGATGGTCCCCTTTGCTGTGCAGGTAACAGGTCGGCTTGAAGCTCTTTCCTGTCCTAGGGTCCTGTACCTTGTCGGTGCGTAGTTCCGGGAGTACTCCACCATACTCCACCGGCAACCACCTCTCCTGGGTACCAGGTCACTGTCAACCCGAGTCAGGGTGTCACTTCACTTCCATCTTCACACTTCCACAGTCACTACTCAACTGACTACTCTCCACAGTCTGCCCTTCCCACCTGGTCCCTATATATGTGGTTGTAACCATATCCATGCTTACAACCACGTATATAGGGACTGTTAGTTAGTTGCTAGTGGTCATATCCATGGATACCTAAGATACTGTAATGCCCTGCACACGAGGTAGTAGACATGGCTATATCAGGAGAACTAAACTACATTTCTAATTGGAGGTATTTGCTAATATTATTATTATACCTACTACATATTGGGATAGGATCTTGGAAATGGAAAAAACCCCTTTAAGCCCTATGAATTAGTAGAACTCAAAGGCCACATGCCCATGTTGACTATTTTGTGAGTTTTTTACCTCAGTATTTGTAGCCAAATCCAGGAGTGGGTAATAAATCCAGAAGTGGTGCCCGTGCTTCTATTATATTTTTCTGATTGTTCCAGTCCCGGTTTTGACTACAAATACTGAGGTAAAAATCTCACCAATGTGCACGTGGCCTTATGGTATGTTCACACTGTGTCTTTTTCTCACTTTTTTTGAGCAGGTATGTTAACCAAATGGAGAAAAAGCACTTGTTGTTAGAGGAAAAGATTGGTCCTACGGTAGTAAGTTCAATGAGACAACGACTTGCCATTCGCACATGTGGAACAGTTCATATTGACCATCTGTGTGGCCATCTGTGTGACCATCTGTGTGGCCATCTGTGTGGTCATCTGTGTGGCCATCTGTGTGGCCATCTGTGTGTACGTGTGTGTCATCCGTGTGCTATACATGTGCCATCTGCATATAAGTGTGTCATCCGTGTATACATGTGTTATCCGTGTGCCATCCGTGTGACAAAGCACAAGAAATGAATGATCTTTACGTGTTATAGATGTGCAAATATTATAGATAGAGAAACAGATAGATATACATACAGATAATAGATAGATAATAGATATATACAATAGATAGATAATAGATAGTTAGATAGAGTGTACAGCTTTCTATTAAGCAAATAAATACAATTCAAAAAACAATGTGGAGTACCCCCATTTCTGATCACTAGCAAAGGTAAATCAGACAACTGCGGGCAGATATTATCAGGCTGGGAAGGTCAATGGTTTTTAGACCCTTTCCAGATTAAAAATACCAGCCCGCAGCCGCCCTAGAAATAGCACATCACATTAGATGTTCCAATTCTGGCGCTTCACCTTGGCTCTTCCCAATTGCCCTGGTGCTTTAGAAATCAGGGTAATGGTTTTTGGGGTTGATGTCGGATGTGTAGTGTCCAAAAACACAGATGGTATCAAACCCTGGTGTTAGTAATGTATAAGTGTCTATGAGAAAATAAACAAAACATAAAAATAATTTATACTCCCCAAACTTTCCCTTGTTCACCCCTTAGATTAAAAATCCCATGTAGGTCCGCCGTAGTCATGGGAATCTGCCGTAGTCCATTGAATCTGTCGTAGTCCTAAAATGGAAACCTGAAAAAACTCCAGAAACATACAAGCATAGAGAATTAAACAAGACACACCCTTGTTCACCACTTTATTAAAAAATATATATAAATATATATTCTCATGCAAGTCCGATGTAGTCCAGCGATTCTGATGAATAAAGTCTCTTGTAAGATTTTGCTTACACCCACTTCCATGTCAGGCCGCTCTGTTCATTATTGCGACTCTGAACAGCGTTAGTGTTACTGATGTGACCGCTCTTCAGAGGCGCGGGGTCTTGTGCAGCACAGCGTGACCTGAAGTGGCTGTCAGCAAAGTCTATAGAGTGTCAGATCGAAGCTTCATAGACTTTCTTTATTGGAATCGCTGGACGTCGGACCTGCGTGGGAATTTTATTTTATACAGTGGTGAAGGAGGGTAAGTGTGTTGTTTTATTTCTCTGCATTTGTATGTTTCTGAGGTTTTTTTTTCAAGTTTCCATTTGTAAACTACGGGGGATTTGGTGGACTACAGCAAAATTCCCTGGACTACAGTGGACCTGTGTGGGATTTTTTTTAATAAAGTGATAAATGAGGGAAAGTGTCGGGGAGTGTTTTTTCAATAACGTATGTTTGAGTGGTTTTTTTTATGATTATTGGGTTAGTAATAGTGGTTAATAACTCCATTACTAATACCAGGGCTTGGTGCCAGTGTTGTTTTTGAACACTACACAGCTGACATCAACCTAAAAAATAATTAACCCGATTCAGGGCTATGAGGTACTCGGTCCCGGGCCGTATATGTACAGGGATGCTGTGTCACAGTTGTGTAATGGCCGTTGTCCGGTTCCGTGACCCTGGGGACGCTTTTTAATGGGGAATATATACATGGGAATTTAAAGAGTTTGTGTCGTGACGCCACTTGCGGGTTGCGGTTATGGTGATGGAACCGCCGCTGCACAGTCTGTTACCACTGGGGCTGATGGTGATTGCAGGCTGGATGTCAGGTCCTCCTCAAGTAGGGCCGGGCCCCAGGGAGTGAATGGTGGGGATCCGGCACAGACACAAGGGAGACCACACGATTGGGATGTGTGACGCCCCTGAACTAATCAGGGTGTCACAGGGAACTGCACTCCTTTCTCTTACGGTGCAGGACTCACCCTCCATGGTTGTGGGATCCTAACCTTTGGTATTGCTCCATCAGCATTCAAATCCTAACCACACCCCACACCACACCCTGTCAGGCACACCAGTGGGTGGTCTAGTTGGAAAAGAGCCACCCTCCTAGGGGTCAGATAGATTGGTGGGAGGGACATAGTCAGTGAAATGGTAGCCCTCAGAGAGTGAGGAGCTAAGGGAGTTGGAACTCCCTGGGAGACTTTTGTTGAGTCGCAGATGGTGATCTGGGACTGGAGGAGTCGGAGACCCGGTCGTAGGATATTGGAGAAGGGTGCCCAGACTTAGTTTTGGAGAATGGTCGGTACCGGAAAATCTAGTAACCACACTGGTACCGAGCACGCCAGGGAACTGGACCCTAGATCAGGGAGTAGCTTCACGCAACCTGATAAAGGATAGTCTCTTTATGAACTTTCCCCAAGAGCTCAGAGATCGAAGGCACCAACACAACGAGGGGGATAGGGCTTTCCAGCTTATGCGGCCCACTGAGATCCCAAGTGTCAGCCATTGAGAGCACAGCTCCTCTAATTGTAGGGAGCGGGACCCCCAAAGCTCCAGGCTGAGGGGTCACTCAGAATAGTCTAAACATAGTGCATGGAGGCAGGTCCAGAACCATCAGCAATACAAACGGGGATGGATACTCGGACGAGCTCCCCTGAGTGGCAGCGGCACCCAGAGACTTGGTTTACTCCTGTGCGAGAGTCTGCTTAATGGTCACACCAACACCCACATGACCTGAGTGAGTATGCTGCATTCCCCTGAATCTCCTCGCCTGGCCTGCACCACGCTCCCCTACACCTCCACCATCCAGAGTCCCGGGGCCTACCCTACCCGTGAAGGGAACGTCATCTGGCTGCCCCGCTCCATCTCCCCTGGGTACTCCCATCGGCAGCGGCGGTACTCCCCTTACTGCGAACCATGGGTGGCGTCACAAACACTAAACCCCCTGTAAATAGTCCCCCTTTTATTTTCAAGTGGCCGTAAGCCCCCAGGTCCGGAGACCCTCAAGCCACAGCAACCCCGGATCCGAGCAGTCCAACTGCTGCAGGGGCGGTACAGATGCAGTGCATCTCCTATTTTACTCACGTCGGTGTTGAGCTTTAGCACTGAGGATGGCTGGTTCAGGCCCCTGGTCCCTTTCGTCACAGTGCCGGTGTGGTGACCTGGTAGTCTCTATCCCTGGCACCTCTCACTGGTTGGTGGGACCCTGTAGCCTGGTGTGTTTTTGGGTCCCTTACTGTCTGTCGGCAGTCTCCCGTCTGTACAGCGGGCAGTGCGAACCCTGTAGGGTCGGTGTTCTGTTCCGGTCCCTGGCTCAATCTTTACTGCTGGTGCCCCAGGTTCTTGGGTCAGTGACGTCCATGAAGGTCCCCTCACTGTGCAGGTATTTGTCACGTTGCCTAAATCTGTCGCCTGACCTTGGGCCCTGTGTCCTGTCGGTGCTCTGGTTCCAGGGGTACCTGGATCTACCCTCCCTGGCAACCATTCTTCTGTGCCACCTAGGTCACTGTTATATGACCCCGTCTGGAGACACGTCCGTCCCCTTCAACTGGCACTACCGGACTCCCCTTGTCGTTCTTGTCTGAGTGTCTGTTTGTCCCCTCCCACCGGACTGTCGGCTAGTGGACTGGACTGGCTCCACTTCTGGGCAGCCATCCATTGGGTCCCGGACTAGTCAGTCATCGATAATGGGGAGTGAGGAACTGGGGATGTTATGTGTTTTGGTGGTAACGGCACTGGTCTTCCAAATCCCTGGGGGTAGGCCCTGTATCTTTGTCAGGATGCAGTACCTAGTAGTGCCCTGGGGGGTTCAGGGTCGCTACAAAAGCACCATGGCAATTGGGAAGAGACGAGGCAAAGCACCAGAAATGGACCATCTAATGTGATGCTCCACTTCTGGGGTGGTTGCGGGCTGGTATTTATAGCCTGGGAAGGGTCAAATAACCATTGACCTTTCCAGCCTGATAATACCAGCACGCAGCTGTCTGCTTTACCTTTGCTGCTTATAAAAAATGGAGGGAGACCCCATGTAAGTTTTTCATGTCATTATTTATTTATTTGGTAAATAGAAACTGTACAGTCTATCAATCTATCTATCTATCTATCTATCTATCTATCTATCTATCTATTAATCAATCAATCAATCATTTATCTCTATCTATTTATCTATCTATCCATCTCATCTTTAACACATAAAAATCATTATCTTTTTTAATGCATTTAATTCTGGTACGTCACATGAATGACACACGGATGTCACACGGATGCCAACCAAGTGCTGTACGTGTTTTTCACAGACCTATGGACTTTAGTGGACCTTTTCCATTCTTAAAAATGTAAATACATTTGAATACGAGAAGAACGGAGCTGCGTCTCCAGGTTCCTACGTGCCACACGTTGTGTTGGCCAGGACTGCCGCAATGTTAAGGACCTTTGGTGACATTATGGTCACATGAACGTGATGTCACCAAAGGTCTTTCTGCAGGCTTAACATCAGAAACTGCGTGATAATGCAGAATTTATCACTGTAGTTTGTGCTTGAAACTCTGGGGACCTCTAAGAGGCTGGGGACCCTGGGAAGTTGCACAGTTTGCCCACCCCTAATGCTGGCCCTGCAATGCTTTATAGGAATGGAGACAAATCTGTTAAAGTGATTTGCAAAGTTTTATAACTTTCCATGCTGAACTAAATTATTGAAGTAAAAAAAAGGTTTAGTAACTCTTTAATTATTTGGTTGCTGATTTAAGGTACACATTATAATACCCCAAAGATTCAAGATGTTAAAACCACCCACAGTCCAATGAATGTATAATGTCCTCCAAAAACTCACAGGGGTTAACACAGAACACAAATATTGCAGGTGCACACACCCTGAAATAAAGCTCAACTGAAAATACAAAACCCCGCAGAGCCTTACTAGGAGACGTCTGAGGAGTGTTTTTGATAAAGGCAGTGAAAAGCCCTTGTTGACTTGTTGATGCGCGGCGATAAGAGGAAACATTGGGTAGAAGTCATAAGTGGTTCAAACTAGACCAAGGCAGCACCTGGCTCATCGCGCTTTGGATATTTTAGCAGGATGTTACCGCCTTGTTTTAGGATTTTCGTACTCTTATGGACTTTTATAGGTAAGTAAAAAAAATTGCAACCTAGAAAGAAAACGTATAATCTTTTCTTTCTGAATACGTGTGAAAGAGGCGCTTCGTCACTTGGAAGAAAAGTGGCCTGTAACTGTTTATTGAAGTTGTAGTCTTTCGTTTTAAAAAAATTAACTGTATATATGCTGGTTTAGGAATGTGTTAATACATTGTGGAAGCTGCAATGTTTAACCTTTTAGTCAACATATGGCCACTTGGAGTACAATTATTCACCTCTCGTCCACTAAACTAGCACCTAATTCAAGAAAGGTATCCAGACTAATAATTCAGCAGATTGGCTACCATCAGGCTCGGAATGACCCACAGGGGAATCATCTGGTGGGCTCCTGTACTGGAGTGAGCAACGTACCCCCCAATATGAGCAGGGTATGGCCCCATTACATTAACCACTAAGTAGAGAAAAAAGCAGCATCTCATAATTCACTCAACAAGCTACCCAGTGCATTGTTACATAGAAGTGCAGATAAATGTGTGAATGAGGCTAGCTGAACAGTGGGCTCCCAGAGTCAGTGTTACTGGTGGGCCAGTACAGATAAATGTGTGAATGAGGCTAGCTGAACAGTGGGCCCCCAGAGTCAGTGTTACTGGTGGGCCAGTACAGAGAAATGTGTGAATGAGGCTAGCTGAACAGTGGGTCCCCATAGTCAGTGTTACTGGTGGGCCAGTACAGATAAATGTGTGAATGAGGCTAGCTGAACAGTGGGCCCCCAGAGTCAGTGTTACTGGTGGGCCAGTACAGATAAATGTGTGAATGAGGCTAGCTGAACAGTGGAACCCCAGAGTCAGTGTTACTGGTGGGCCAGTACAGATAAATGTGTGAATGAGGCTAGCTGAACAGTGGGCCCCCAGAGTCAGTGTTACTAGTGGGCCAGTACAGATAAATGTGTGAATGAGGCTAGCTGAACAGTGGGTCCCCATAGTCAGTGTTACTGGTGGGCCAGTACAGATAAATATGTGAATGAGGCTAGCTGAACAGTGGGCCCCCAGGGTCGGTGTTACTGGTGGGCCTTTGGCAGCTCAGTCCGACACTGGATACCATATTACAGCAGCCTGTGGCAAAATGGTCCATATTCCACTGTTCCTCCAATCCAGTTCATCTGTGCTGGTGGCGAAGCCATGTTTCCTCAAGACATAGTGGATGTTGTCCCTCCATATTTATCTGCCTGGGTATAAATAGATCTGTATAATCATTCAGTAATTTGATCACCTTCAAACTGTCGTTTCTCCAAAGAAATATCCAGAATTTAGCTCATTTTATTTCATACAGCTATCCTACCCTTCTCCTAAACGCATTGGTCATTTGCCTCTGAACCTTCTCCACTGGGTCTTTCTCGTAGACGGGTGTCCAAAATTTCACACTAGTGACGGACAATTTTTAATAAACTACATCCACACCTCTAAGACAAATTCCATGATTTTATTCTTCTTGGCAGAAGCTGTTTGGCACTGCTTTCATTTATTATCTATTAAGACCCAAATGCTTTCATATTTTTAATATAATAGCAGGAAGGAGGATCTCATGCAGCGATCAAAAAAACCCCAGGTACGATATCCATAGGAACAGAGGGTGAACATAAGTGGATTTATTGATAATGCTAAAACAACATGTTTTGGCCACTTTGAGCCTTCATCAGGTTGAAAATATGGATGAAAAAGTTCAATTTGCATAGACAGAAGTAAATTGAACATTTGTATCCTTATTTTTAACCTGAAGAAGGCTCAAAATGGCTAAAACGCATTGTTTTAGTATAATTATCAAGAAATCCACTTATGTTCAGTTTTGTTCTTCCCTTCCCCTGTTGTCTTCGCTTACAGGGGAGCCCTTCATTTTATTTTCAATATAATGACATTTATATCTTAATCCTAAGTGCATAATCTTACATTTATCTAAATAACACTTGTCATCCCAAAGCGTATGTATGTACACAGGAGGTACCTACCACTAGTGACAGAGCAGGAAGCTATAGTATTACTGCATCACAAATGAATGGAGTCATTACAAAATATAAAGCATTTTAATTTTTTTTCCCATAACTGAATAGTATATGCCACAATAAGAATCTTTGTAATATTTCTTATTATTGAAATCTGCTTCTTTCTCCTTTGGGACTGATCTTTTATTCTCATAATTTTCAATTGACAGATACAATTTATCTACAGTGAACACAGATATTCAACATTACTCAGATAGGAGATGTCAGTTGGTGCTCATAAAGTTCTATTGGGACCTGTTAGTGTTGTTTCATGAGAACTTGCAGCAGAATGACTGTCTCTGCCTTTAGCTCCTCCCTGTAGAATTTAAAAAGCACCAACTGTCAACTACTATCTCAGTAATGGGAAAATCTGTCTTCACTGATTACAATACAGATACCACCCCCCCATGAATTAAGAGTGAGTGAAGAGTACAGGAGGAGAAAGAAGCAGATTTCTCCTATAAGATGTATTATAAAGTTACTTATTTTCATGTGTACAATTAATTTATTAAAGAAATATTCAACTGATGTGTACTATTTAAATGTTGACTTAAATACAAATCTAATCCAAAATTGATGTCCTTTAATAAAGACATATTAGCAGTTTTGACTGGTGGGAGTCAGGTGCTTAGATCCCTACCATTTGCTAAAACAAAGATTGACTGCCAGGTTTTCTATTGAGCCCATCTTTAGCCTTGGCTATGTGTGACGCCCTGGCAAAAGCAGATAGTCAGTTAGGCCCCTGCATAACACCGTTCCCTCATTAGGAAACACACAGCCAACCAGAAAACCTAGTCACCCCCCTTAAAGAAAGATAGACACACCAGTGGGCGTGACCAGGCGGTTGGGACACGCCCACCCAGGGGTCTAGACAGCCCGGGGCGGGAAAAACAGTTAGTTCAGTCTAGAGTCAAGGTCAGAGAGGAGTTTGGAGTGGAGTGTGGGCTGGAGCTAGGGGTAGCTCCAGCAGTGAAGTCCAAGTTGAACGGTACCAGGGTAGGAGCCCTGGTGCCACTGGCTAGGAGGCAGACAGTGGTCTCCATCAGCAGGAGACGAGAAGATGGCTCGGTGGAACCGCCGGTACCGACACGGTTAACCGACCCAGAAACCGTAGCACAAAGGGGGGTACTCGGACCCTGAAGCCAGGACCAGAACCAACTGGAGCTGGTTAATTAACCGATTGAGGCCAGCATAGAGGTCCTGTCCCACCCAAAGACCCTCATAGAAGACAACAGCCCACCGATTAGGGATAAGAGGTCACCGCCAGGGCCCATAGATCCCACGGGCCAGCGTCTGCGGGCACCGCTTCTTAGGCCACATCCAGCCGGGAGCGGACTCCTGAGTTTCAAACTAGGAAAGTCCACCTTTCACACAGCAGTGCAGGACAAGGATAGAGACCACCAGCCGGGTGGGGGACCAGAACGCAACCGGCCGCGGCACCGGCTACCATCACCTTGGTTTACCAGAGACTTCTGTGTTTTACTAACTGAGTACACCAGAACCCCCTGCGGTCGCCATCCCCTGCACGCACCAACCGGGTCCCGTGGCCACCATCCCTGCCCACGGAGGGGTTAACAACTTGCTGCACAACATCTCACCAAGGGTGCCCCGTAACAGCAGCGGTGGGTGGCGTCACGAACTTAATACGGCCCAGCCCGTACGTATACGTCCCCCCATTTATTTGGCGTGTCCGCGAGACCTTCGGGTCCGGAGACCCTCGAGCCACCTCCCCTGAAGGCCCGGATCCGAGCAGCAACCGGCTGCTGGCACGGGGGCGGCAGGTATGTGCTTCTGCCCTTCTTTTTAGTGATTATTGGGCATCTCAGTGTCTGGTCTCCCACCAGTGAAACGTCCTGACTTGTCTTCATGACATGTCAAAGATTTTGTATTTTTGTACAGGTGAGGGGTTACCCTGCAAGCAATTGTAACACCTGCCTGGATCCACAGACTCAGACGGCTGTAATGGACAGGATAGAGGGAAGCCACTCACCAAGTAGGACCCCCAGAACCCTGAAACCCTTTAACCCCTATACAGGGATTTGGAATTACACAGGGCCCTGGAGATCACTACCTGAGGAAGGCAGCAGTCCGAGAGAGTAGTCGTCAGGCAGAGTCAAACCAGGAATTGCAGAACAGGGACAGAATCGGTAGGCAAGGACGTAATCAGAAAACGTAGCAGAGGTCAAATCCGGATCAGGCAGCGAGGTACATAAACAGCAGGCAGGAGAGGTAGTCAGAACACAAGCAAAAGTCAGAACACCAGAATCACAAAGCAGAACAAGGCAGAACAGGAGTCAGAATATCAGAACTATCTCTGGCAGTGGTCAGCAGACAGGAGGGGAATTAAGAAGGGTGTGATGTCTTCCCATTGGCTGTAGCTGAATGATGGTAACTTCAGCTGGAAGACACACGGCACCTATAGTCAGCCAGTAGTACTGCAGATCCCAAAATAAGCCAGCCCAGTGGATGAGCGGAGCCTGCGCCCACCGGTGCCGCTGGCATCGACTCCTCTCCCATCACCATCCACAGTAGGAATACGGCGTCGCCTGGCAATCGAAGTAGAAGTCGCTGGAGCGGACTCCGGTGGTGACGTAACAGCAATCTGCAGGGCGATTTCTTATATGGATAAAATTTGTTGCCCACAATCATAAATTTAATGAGAACATCTCATATTTCCATCAATGACAAATCAGAAATGGTTTTGCATAAATCAGATTTTAATGATTTCTACGGCAATACTCAACATCCACTAAAAGGTTTTCAATATCCAATTTTTGAATAAAGCTGGTGGTGAATATAGTAACTTATATTCTTTATATTCAACACTGCAAATAAACCATCACAAAAGCTAAAACCTCAAGTAGGAACCTAATAGAGATTGGAAAAATAAGTGAATCTATAAATATACTTAATATAGTATAAGGGTAAAGAAAGCAATAAAAAAGGCAGTAGGAGAAATTGCCCCTCATATGTTTCTATACTGAGCCGTGTGTGAGCATGAAGAAGGCACTCATCATTTCCTAAAAGGATCTAAGCCAGTTTTGGGATTCTGCTGAAAGACCAAGCATCTACATCATGTATTAGGGAAGAAATTTCGAGTTTTTCCATGTTCATGGTGTCATTGAATAAGCTCAAGCTTTTCTTAAGGCCCCCCATACACATTAGACTAATTTTGGTGGAATCTGCCAATATCGACAAGTTTGGCCAACAAACCAATGTGTATGGACAACAGATGGTCAGGAGATAGTAAATCAGGCATATTCAATTTCAGATTTTTGTTCTCCCGGAGATAAGCCATCACCAGAAATGTTTGGCAATGCTTTTCTCATAGCAAACATAGAATAAATGCTCAATACTGTCACGGCTTGGAGTAGTTGGCCTTGGCTGGGTAGTATTGAGATAGCTAGGTACAACATTTCCAGTCACTACCTTTGCTGGAGGTGAAAGGGGACAGAGTCTTCCAATTTGTAGTAAAAACCTACAAGAAGACAAGGAAGCTGGGAAGCTGTGATGTCAAAGTCTAGCCTATCTCAAACCAGTGGTTATTAAATAATGCAGTAAGGCGCCCGAGTCAAGATGTAAACCCTGTATGGCCATTAAGGCGATCCCAGCACAATAGTGATAGTGAGGATTGAAACGTCAGCTCACAGCAGCCTCCTTGATGAACAGGACAAAGCTGTGGGGGGTCTAGAAGAAAACTGAAACTCAATGGATACCCATTATTTAGTCTAGGATTATAACATAAATATAACATACACATGTAAAGAGTCGCTTGATGATATTGATCACCGTCTGGGAGGGTGATGTCTCTGTTCAATGTAGAAAATGTTAGTGAAAAACTAATTATGGACTCTGTGGTCTCTTCATGAAGGATCTCATCTGACCTTAGAAAATAACTTTTTTTAGGAAAAAAAATCTAGTATCCTCAGGAAAAGTGTTCATTTTGGCAGCCGCCAAACTATTCAACAAGCTTAGAGTTTTAAGATTCCAGGATAAAGATTGTCTACAGTCCTGGGAAGAGGCAGAAAAATACATCTTATAGAAATTATGAAGATGTGAGATCATATTGATCCCTAGGTATTTTATAAAAATTGAAAAACATTCAATGAAGAATGTTGACCCAGAAATAGTAGAGGAAGTTTAAATGGCTCTCCTGATTTCGGAAATCTTCTGTCTCCCGGGCGCAGTTTAGTTCAAAACAAACTGTTCTGTATTCACCCACCCCTTGTCCAGTGTTCAGTATCCCGTGCTGCTCCCATTGTCTGTTAGTGTCATCATTTCTGATTTTACGTCACTAGTGCTGCAGCCAATGAGTGCAGAAGAAGGACAGAAGACGTGTTCACTTTGTGCTGCTGCTGAAGACTTTCTAGAGGAAGGTCCAATGCAGTTCAAAGCCATTACAAACTCCTTCTTTAGGAGGAATGTGATTCTTCGCCTGAAGAAGAAGCTTGTAATGACTTTGAAATGTAGTTAATAAAAACATTTATCTCCACTACTGAGTCCTGAATCTTCCCTTGTAAAGTCTTCAGCAGCAGCATGGAGTGAACACGTCATCTGTCCTTTCTCTGCATTGTCTGCACTGTCCTCTGCACTCCCGTTTCTGCAGTAGCTGATCCATTATTAAGCTCATGTCTTGTTGTGTGTTACAAGACTTGAAAAGGTGAGCTTTCTTCTTTCTCTTTTTTTCTGTTTTTACCAGATAAGACCCTATTTTGCACCTTTCCTTCGTTCTTTCACTGACCTCCCTGATTGACTGCAGGGCTGGCAATGCAACTCTGATTTATGCATATTGATTATAAAATTGCTAAGATCACTAAATTCTTAGAATATGTAAAGAATAACAGGAACAGAAGTTACATGGGATGATGTATAAAGGCAAGTTAGGCGGGCTTCACATCAGCGGTATTCTGCCACAATGCCGGATCCGTCAGAAATGCGGTACAGTTCACTACAGTTAAATGGCATTGCGGCAAGATAAGGTTACATGCGACCGCGGCTGCATGTGACCTTATCTTGCCGCGATTCCACTGTATTGAACTGTACCGCATTTCTGACGGATCCGGCATTGCAGCAGAATACCAATGATGTGCACGCAGCCTTACCTGCATTTAACAGTAGTTAGGCCTCAGAGTGTAAGATATCATTGTGGCTGGACTCCCCCTTTAACAGAGTGCTTATTTTATGTGTCAACCTTAGATATATGGGAGACATAAAAGCGCAAAAGGGCTATAACGAGGGATAAGCGAAAGGTAATGAGCCAAGACTTTCTCCCCTGGAAGGGTTGTGCAGCAGCTCCAGAGATAAAAATGATGCTTCAGTGGAGAAAAAAGGGTTAACACCGCGCTGCCGTAAGAAGAAGATTTCAGATAGGATCCTGGATAGTGATTTTATTCTACGCGTTTCGGAGATAAACTCCTTCCTCCTTGAATGGTGATTATTTCTGAGGAAGGAGTTAATGTCCGAAACGCGTAGAATAAAATCACTATTCAGGATCCTATCTGTAGTTTTCTTCTTACGTCAGCATGGTGTTAACTATTTTTTATCCACTGAATGTGTCAAGTTTAGGCATGGAAAGTGGCAAATCTTGTTGAAAAATCCTCATGCACAATATATTTTGATAGGCCTTTTTTCTTCCATAGTTTAGATGAATGTACAGATACCAGTGTGATTAGAAGAAAATTAATGCATGTTCCATATTTTAGGAGTGGTGCACGCTGTGCAAGTCACTATACCAATTTCTGTGGTGAACGTAACAGTGGGACAGGCTGCAATTCTCCCCTGTACATACACGCTTTCTGAATCCAGTACTCGCAATCTTATTACACAATGGGATTTTATAGAAGCCGTCTCACAGGATAGTGTTACGGTAAGTATAACAAATTAATGTTATTACTGATTTACCTTGCATATGTGGAGTCAAACAAGGCTTTATTTTATCTGGGGTACAAATTCAGTTCACTGCCCTACCCTGACCAAGGCAAAGTAGCTTGCTGGCACTGTCGTCTCCCCACACTCTGTGAAGCTACCACAACTTAGGACACTTGGCCAAAATCCACACTTAGGGCCTCATTTGGACATCCACGCACCACAGTCCATGTACAGCATAGCTGCAGGTCTCCTGACCCAAATGTGACAGAGTATATGCCTATACTCGGACATCTGAATGAGGCTTAATGAGTGGCTGATACCATCAAATGTTTATGCTAGAACATTTGTGGTATAGCTAAAAATATATGGTGCAGATCAATGGCGTAGCTAAGGGTTTAGCTCCGGGGGGGGGGCGAAACATCTGAGTGGGCCCCTAACTAGGTAACCATGCTAACTACGGTGGCATAGAGTAAACGTGGGTATAGTGGAACCTCAGCAGATGACACTGATATTACCATTAATATGGTGACTATATAGTGGTAGATATCAGTTCTCAGCACATACAAGAGATTACAATACACTTGTAAGGGGTGGACGGACCCCTTACACGGAGGCGCAGTTTCCCCCCTGAAGATGCCCCATGCTGGGGTAGCTAAAGATGTTAATGTTGATGGTGTTTTACAGTATTAACGGGTTTTCCCCCTCTAGATGTCAGGGTGGGACGGCTGTCCCCATAGAAACAGTACAGGAGAGAGGAGGAGCCGGACAGTCTAGGGGGAGTGTGGGAGGTCGCTGTAGTAAAATCGAGGGAGAGGAGTTTAGTTTCTGCTGGGACGGGGGAGAAGGAGCATCGGGGGCAGAGTGTGGGAGCGACTGCGGCAGATAGCCAGAGAGAGAAAAAGAAAAGTGTCCCGATCGGGAACCAGCAGTGTACAGGTGGGACCCGAAGAGGCCTAGCCGGCGAAGCAGAAGTTTGTGGGTCAAGTCTGCAGTAGCCGTAGTGTGAGCCTAGGTGAAGGAAATGAGAGTAGCCGGGCAAGGCCCCGGAACAGAGGAAACAGGAACAGTTTCCCCGACAGGAATTGTGATTTGACACTGCAAGATTTGTGTACCGAGACTGTTTTGAAATTATGTGTAATAAAATGCCTTGTGGTTCAGCTGAAGCCTGCCTACGGAGTTTTCCTGAGTCTGACAGCGTGCTCCTGCCATCCACACTCTGCCCCACACAACATTCCCCTGTCCCAATAGTGACGGCTGGGTCGGGGGTTAGCCTGATACATGAAGTGGCCATCACAGCGTCTCCCAAGGGGCGTAGTCGGCAGGATCCGGACTATCTGCGGAGGGTCCCGATCCAAGAATGTGAAGATCAAGTGGTGCCTAAGGCGTTGGATCAGTCGCAAGACGGCGCTAAGATGGCCACCGTCTTCACGAACACAGTGAGCGCGCGGAAAATTGTCGCCAAACGGAAAACCCTGAGCTGGCCGGCGAAGAAAAAGAAGTGCAGAGTGCGCCGCCCAAAGAGGGGAGGTACTGGCCCCAAGATGCTGCAGAAGACTAGAGACGTGGGCGGCGTTGCAGAAAAGAAGAGGCGTCGCCTATGCTGGGTCGACCTGGTGAGTGAGGCCAGGGGTGGAGTGTATGCAAGAGCGGGAAAAGAAGGCCCGCCTCCACCTTCCCCAGCGCCATTACAGGAAGAGCCGCAGGAGACGCCAACTCAGCAGCTGACTCTAAGTGAGATGGAGACGCAGACAAAGCAGCAAGCTGCAGCGGGCGTGCTGGTGACAACCAGCCTGGGAAGAGGACGCCCGAGGCAGAGCTTAGTAGAGGAGGCACCCACCATAACGTTACCGGCTGTGCCAGGAGGTCCGGAGTGGCCCACAAAAGTTACGTGGGTCACTTTGTGGGATGCCGTGACCGGTGAAACATCCACGGAAGTCCGGGCCACTTACAAGACTCAACTGCAGCCGGGAAGCGAGGCATTGTGAACACCCCTCCAGAGGCCGGAGGTGGTTACGCCAGCCAAGGTAGGACCTCCAACCCCCACAGAAGTTCCGGCCCCAGGAGAGCAACATGTCCCGGAGCTTGAAGAAGATGAGTGGGGATTTTTCTGGGAGCCGGTAAACCCGGCGCCCCTAACCCGACGACAGTCCCCGCCGTCTGAGATAGACCCGGTGCAAGAAAGGCTTCTGGCCGAGACCGTGGCCGAGGAGCCTGATGCCGGACTGTGCAAATACTCCCCCCGTGACTGTTACGGAGATCTTATTGTCTGTTGCTTCCCGCCTACAAAGACCGGGAGTGCTGGGAGAGCCTCCGGGCAGAAGACCCGCTAAGACCGGGAGCGCCTGTTGAGGGCCTCCGGGCAAACATGCTACAAAGACCGGGAGCTCCCTTGGAGGGACTCCGGGCGCCGGACTTGTGTGCCCATTGGTTGTGGTTTTTTTTTATGTGAAGGTTTTAAAGTTTTATAAAGAGATTGCCTTGCTGGTTAGGTTTTGTCTTACAGATACGAGCCTTGCCGGGAGGCTAAGGCAAAAAGAGGGGAGGAATGTAAGGGGTGGACGGACCCCTTACACGGAGGCGCAGTTTCCCCCCTGAAGATGCCCCATGCTGGGGTAGCTAAAGATGTTAATGTTGATGGTGTTTTACAGTATTAACGGGTTTTCCCCCTCTAGATGTCAGGGTGGGACGGCTGTTCCCATAGAAACAGTACAGGAGAGAGGAGGAGTTGGACAGTCTAGGGGGAGTGTGGGAGGTCGCTGTAGTAAAATCGAGGGAGAGGAGTTTAGTTTCTGCTGGGACGGGGGAGAAGGAGCATCGGGGGCAGAGTGTGGGAGCGACTGCGGCAGATAGCCAGAGAGAGAAAAAGAAAAGTGTCCCGATCGGGAACCAGCAGTGTACAGGTGGGACCCGAAGAGGCCTAGCCGGCGAAGCAGAAGTTTGTGGGTCAAGTCTGCAGTAGCCGTAGTGTGAGCCTAGGTGAAGGAAACGAGAGTAGCCGGGCAAGGCCCCGGAACAGAGAAATCAGTAACAGTTTCCCCGGCAGGAATTGTGATTTGACACTGCAAGATTTGTGTACCGAGACTGTTTTGAAGTTATGTGTAATAAAATGCCTTGTGGTTCAGCTGAAGCCTGCCTACGGAGTTTTCCTGAGTCTGACAGCGTGCTCCTGCCATCCACACTCTGCCCCACACAACATTCCCCCTGTCCCAATAGTGACGGCTAGGTCGGGGGTTAGCCTGATACATGAAGCGGCCATCACAGCGACTCCCGAGGCACCCCCAGCCCCCCGTTACACAGTTATAGATGGTGACTTACAGCTGACGTTCCTTCGGATGGAATTGTTCACTTTTTCCGTCTTTTCCATCTTGCCCAGACCGACATGACAACTTCTTCCAGCTACAACTCGTCTACAGAGATTACAACACAGACACTTCTGACTTATCACATTTCTGGCACTGTCCCCATCTAATCCCAACCTGCACAAACTCCTCATCCTGCAGTCACTCCAATACTGAGCCGGTGCTGCTGTATGTGTCCCTATTACTGCACAAGCCTTGTGACACAAAAACCGTGCTCCTCTTACTACCCCACATAGTAATGCCACCACTGTGCCCCCTCACATACTAATTACCATCTAAAGGGCACAAAAGAGGCATTTTACCATGTAAAGGGCACCGTGGTGGCATAAATATGTGGAGGGCACAGTGGTGGCAATATTATGGGGGCACAGTGGGGGCATTAGTATGTGAGGGGGCACAGTGGTGGCATTACTATGTGGGGTAGTAAGAGGAGCACGGTTTTTGTGTCACAAAGCTTGCCCCTCTTACTATTGCCCCTCTGACTATTGCCCCCTTACTATTGCCCCTCTTACTTACTTGCCCCTCTGAATTGCCCCTAGAAAATATTAATGCCCTGTAAAAGTGACCTAGAAAGGTGCCCACATTTTGCTCCTAGAAAGTAATAATGCCCCCAATGTGCCTGTGACAGTCACAATACCCTTAGTGCCCTTATAGCAATAATGGTTCAGTTAAGTGTCCACTTAACAGTTAATAATGTCACCCCATGTACAGTTCGTCTATACACAGTATGAAGCCCCTATACCTTCCCTATACACGGTATGATGTTCCCATAGCTACTCATATACACCTATACACAGTATGATACTGTAGCACCCCTGAACCCATCAGGGTGCTACAAGGTTCTGTATCCCCACCCAGGATGCAGAGCCTACCCCCTTAGGGATCCAGAACCCCAGTGCCAGTACCACCAAAAACCCAGGTAATCCCAGTTTTTCCCCAACAATCCCCCATACAATGGTACCCAGCTAGGGTGGGACCAATGGATGGCCGCCTAGAGGTGGAGCCACTCCAGTCCACTAGTTGACCAGGTGGGAGGGTCATACTATGGAGAGTAGTCAGACAACAGTTGACAGGCGAGGAGTGAAGGTGGAAGTGTGACGCCCTGGACCCCAGGGGTCACAGGTAATAACACCTACCACATTACACCCCCCCCACCCCCTGTGAGGACATACCCGTCACCCGAAAGGGAGACCTGATGCCTCTCTCAGGACCAGTAGGGCACACCAGGTGGGCGGAGTCAGGCTTTCCTGAGGCAGGAAATACAAACAGATAAGTTGTAGAGTGTGAGAGTGACATGAGGTGTAGAGGAGCAGAGCTGTCAGGGACCCGGGTAGGAGCCTGGGACCCTTGGAAATGTCAGGCAGGCAGACAGTGGTGGCCGCCTGCAGGAGTACCGGTACAGCAACCGGCGGAACCGTAGGGACCGGACCAGGGTTGGAGCCCGCCGGACCTGAACCAGGGAGTCAACCGTGTACCGGAGCACTAGAAACCGAGTACTCAGACCCCATCCTAGCTTAGAAGCCACTGAGTTTAGGCAAATTGACTGATTGCTGGCTGGACCTCACGGGTTCATCCACACCCAAAGTGCCGAAAGAAGGCAAAAGCCCACCGATACCGGGTGAGTGCCACCGCCAAGGGCCAAACATCCGACGGGCCAGCGCCTGCGGGCAACTGAGGGCTCCTCCGGCAGCTCAACGCTGGGGAGCGGGCTACCACTGTCCAGGCAGGGGAGCCGAAAAACCACAACCAGAGGTGTAAGGGAAAGGGGCCACCATCAACCTCACAGGGAACACGAGCAGCCGGCTGCGGGACCCGACCATACCCGAACTTTGGTTTACCAGTGACTCTGAGTGTGAATTAATCGTGAGTACACCAGTGCCATCCAGGCACGACACTGCACCGCAGCACAGCACCCTGCACCCCAACAACAACATCAGTTCCCCCACCGGGCCCCGGGACACACCGCCCCTACCCACGGAGGGGCTAACATCTAGGCTGCGGCCGCAACACCGATCCCGGACGAGCCCGCCTTCACTCCAGCTGCAGCGGTGGTGCATCCCATCACCACGACCCGTGGGTGGCGTCACGACCCGTGAGATGACAGCGCGGCCCTCCCCGGCTGCGCGCCTCGTCCCGCACCACCACCACCACCCCATGGCCTCCTCTTAACAGAGCGAGGTGGCCCCCGGTCTGGAGGCGCTCGTGCCACCGACAACCCGAGCCCAGACCTCGAGCGGCTCGGCCCGAGCAGCGGAGAAGCGGTCGGGCCCCTCTCAGGGCGGTACACATCGACTCTTCTGGCGTCACGAACAGGATTCGGACAGTCCACTTTCCTGTGGAAGTGCGACTTAGAAGTTTCCGTCAGCGGCGTCCTGCCGAAAAAAAGTTGAAGTCACGCCATCTTGGCGCGAAAGTTTCCCGCTCGAGTCGTCTTCCCCGAGCAGTGAAGGCACGAAAGTGAAGCCCCGCCCCTGAAGGAGGAGTGCTAAGAGAAAACCAAGGGGGAGGCGGGCGAGAAGGCTGCCTGATGTAGCCGAGAAGATAAAAAGGCAGGGACTCCAGGACCCTGCATCCGTTCCGTTCCTGGACCCAGACTGTGCAGCATGGCGACTCCCGTCTAGCGTCCCGATACCCCGGAGACCGCGCAAGGAACGGCGGCGTGGGTGAAGGCCCGGACGAAGGAGATATGTCGCCGCCTCCAGCACCATGTAAGCTTCCTGGTGGAGCACTGGGCGGCGGAGATGGGGGAGATAGTGACTGCCGTGCGGGCCCGTGAAAGGATGACGGTGTTGGCAGGGTGGGAAGGCGACCCACGATGCTATGCCCTTGAGGGGTCGTCCGTCGTGGCTGAGGAGCTTGGTCTGCTGCTGTCTGCCATACCGCCTCCTCCATTGCCCGCAGCAGTTGTCGCTGCTCCTCCACCCGTATCCCCACCCCCAACACCGTTGGCGGAGTCCGTCCCGGGCGCTCCTGGGAAGCTGCTTGGGGAGGCTGGCCCGGACCTGCTATGGAACCTGGCCGTGCTGTGCCCGTTGCCAGAGGGGACCCGTTACCGGCCAGCACCTGATCCCGAGGCGATGCCGGATGTCCCGGAAGTGACTACGCCCAAGAGTGCCCAGGCTCCAGCAACCCACCCGGCCAAGAAGGCCCAGAAGGCCAGGCAAGCCGCTCCAGGGTCACGGGCCTCGGCTGAGGTTCCGCGGGGAGGCAGCTGCAAGGCAGCAGAGCCGGCCGCGACACAGCGGTGTTCCCCTTGGAGAGTGCCGATCGTGGTTGGCACCAGGGAGCGCCGGCTGGGCCAGACCCCCACCGCAGTAGACCCCGGGCGTGCAGGTGCCCTGTACTGGGAGCGTCAGCCCAGCCAACTGAGCCAGGAGATAGTGGCCAGGGAAAAGAGAAGAGAGGAGGTGCTTGCCCGTACCATCGAGGGGAAGGAGCACCTGAGGAGCGCTGGATATTGGGTGCGGGACTCCACCTACCAGGGCCAGGTCAGGAGATTCAACAAAGACAAGGGCTGGGGATTCCTGTACGACCCCGAACTGGATGGAGAAGTTTTCTTTTCCCGGCGAGATGTGAATGCCCATCTCCCGTTCGGGCACCCAGACCGTGACCTCCTGCCCGGCGATCTGGCGCACTACACCCGGCACCGAGGGGAGAGGGGCTGGTTTGCCCTGGATGTCTGGAGTGGCAGACAGCCCCCTCCTCCACCGTACAGCCCTAAAGTAGAGGTGGAAGAAGAGTTCCCCGCTGCTGAATAAAGCTGGTAGCCGTTGCTACTAAAAAAAGGACCCGTCCCCGTTGGGACTTGTGTTTGAAACCCCGTTGACAACCCTGTTGCGTGAGTGACTGCTCATGGACAAGGCCATGGACTTGCCGGCCACCCAAAAACTTTTGGGCTTGTAAATATTGCCCTATCTGCCCCCTTTACATGCCTTCCCGTTCCGTTAGCCTCCGGAGAGGCAGATTGGAGGTAGGACCCGCAGCAGAGCAGGCTGGGGTCCGGTCACCACTGGGACCGGTGACCATCCTCCGGGGAGCCCTTGAGCAACTGCCGGGTGCGCTGCACTGTACCAGTTCCCGCCTGGGTGATCTGGCCATGTTCCTGTTTCCGGACTGGGGAAAAGGGGTGCTGCCCATTTCTTAGCAGCAGCATCAAGGCTAGGTTGTTTGGGTGGAGAAGGCGGAAGGACATGAACCCGTTCCGTTTAATAAAAGTTATGCAACGTTAAAGCAAATTGCCTCCCGTTATGGGAAGACCTTCAGTAACCATAGTTTGTACAAATGTTATTATAATTGTGTTTCCAGTTTTCCCGTTTTACAGTTGAATGAAACAAAAAGAAAAATAAACTGGAGTTGGTCGGGCAGCTCGCAGACAGTCTGCATTAAAACAAGGGGGTATGTGACGCCCTGGACCCCAGGGGTCACAGGTAATAACACCTACCACATTACACACACACCCCCCACCCCCTGTGAGGACATACCCGTCACCCGAAAGGGAGACCTGATGCCTCCCTCAGGGCCAGTAGGGCACACCAGGTGGGCGGAGTCAGGTGGAAAGGCACGCCCACCGAGGAGACTACTGTCCTGAGGCAGGAAATACAAACAGATAAGTTGTAGAGTGTGAAAGTGACAGGAGGTGTAGAGAAGCAGAGCTGTCAGGGACCCGGGTAGGAGCCTGGGAACCTTGGAAACGTCAGGCAGGCAGATGGTGGTGGCCGCCTGCAGGAGTACCGGTACAGCAACCGGCGGAACAGTAGGGACCGGGCCAGGGTTGGAGCCCGCCGGCCCTGAACCAGGGAGTCAACTGTTTACCGGAGCACCAGAAACCGGGTACTCAGACCCCATCCTAGCTTAGAAGCCACTGAGTTTAAGCAAATTGACTGATTGCTGGCTGGACCTCACGGATTCATCCACACCCAAAGTCCTGAAAGAAGGCAAAAGCCCACCGATACCGGGTGAGTGCCACCGCCAAGGGCCAAACATCCGACGGGCCAGCGCCTGCGGGCAACTGAGGGCTCCTCCGGCAGCTCAACGCCGGGGAGCGGGCTACCACTGTCCAGGCAGGGGAGCCGAAAAACCACAACCAGAGGTGTAAGGGAAAGGGGCCACCATCAACCTCACAGGGAACACGAGCAGCCGGCTGCGGGACCCGACCATACCCGAACTTTGGTTTACCAGTGACTCTGAGTGTGAATTAATCGTGAGTACACCAGTGCCATCCGGGCACGACACTGCACCGCAGCACAGCACCCTGCACCCCGACAACAACATCAGCGCCCCAGTTCCCCCACCGGACCCAGGGACACAGCGCCCCTACCCACGGAGGGGTTAACATCTAGGCTGCGGCCGCAACACCGATCTCGGATGAGCCCGCCTTCACTCCAGCCGCAGCGGTGGTGCATCCCGTCACCACGACCCGTGAGTGGCGTCACGACCCGCGAGACGACAGCGCGGCCCTCCCCGGCTGCGCGCCTCGTCCCGCACCACCACCACCACTACCCCATGGCCTCCCCTTAACAGAGCAACGTGGCCCCCGGTCCGGAGGCGCTCATGCCACCGACAACCCGAGCCCGGACCTCGAGCGGCTCGGCCCGAGCAGTGGAAAAGCGGCCTGGCCCCTTTCAGTGCGGTACAGAAGCAAAGTGACACCCTGACTCGGGTTAACGGTGATCTGGTACCCAGGAGAAGTGCTTGCCGGTGGAGTATGGTGGAGTACTCTCAGAACTAGGCACCGACGGGGTACAGGACCCTAGACATGAAAGAGCTTCAAACCGACCTGTTAACACCTGCACAGCAAAGGGGACCAAGGACTTTGCTGACCCTAAAAACTCAGTAGCAAAGAGAGAACCGGGGATAGGACCAGAGACTCCAACCCTACATGGTTCATGCTACCATCAGGCGGACAGAAGTGGACAAATCACGGAACAGGGACCCCCAGTGTTCTATATCACGGGCACCCACTTACCAGAGACAGGTGCAGGGGATGATGGTACCAGAGAACCAAACTGGCACTGGTACGAAGGGGACCTGGAGGCGAAACCAGCTGGCCTCGGGCAACCAGTTAACATCTGCAGAAAGTGAGTAAACCAGTTGGACTGAACACCTGTGTGGATTTCCTTCTTCCGACGCTCACTGCACCATACACCCTCTGGGGCAAAACCCTAATTGCGGAGAGTCTACCATTCTAGCTGCCAATACTACCAGCCCCAGTAGAGACATTCTGCAGCGGCAGCTCCCTACACATAGCCGGAACACTGCACGTGGCGTCACATGTGAACATTATCTTATTCTCCCCTATAAATATCCCCCTTACAAAAAGGGCCCAGGGCACGGAACCGGGTAACGGCAACCACCGTGACATTCCCAAGAAAGACACTGGAACGGGAACGAGTATCCCATATCCCTGTGTGCTACAGTACCTCTACACTTCCCGTATACACAGTATGATGAGCCTACAGCTCCTCCAAAACAATAGTCCATGCACTGTATAATGGCCACCACAGTAGCCGACACACTGATTAATTGTCCCCACAGCAGCCCCGACATTGTATAATGACTTCAATATCAATAGTAGCCCCCCACACTGTATGAGGGACCCCAAAGTAGTCCCCACACTGTATAATGACCCCACATTAGCTCCCACACTGTATAAAGGCTTCTCACACTGTATAAGTGCCCCCCACACCAGTGGCATTACTAGAGTCCAATGGACCCAGATGCAACATTGACATGTTTATAACACATGTATGGGACCCTTGCAGCTTTCTAAATCCTATAAAGACATGTGTTGCACCCCCATCATTATGTAGTAATGTCCTCCATCCTGGCATATATAGTATGTTCCCATCCTGGTGTACATTGGCCCCCAACCTGATGTATATGGACCCCCAAAATGGGCCCCATTCTGGTGTATATGGACCCACAGGCTGGGACCATGCTGGTATATATGAGCC